>NW_007727002.1:372448-376012 GCF_000696425.1 Galeopterus variegatus | reverse complement strand
GCCAGGGGGGTTGTGATCCATTGCCGGTCACGAAAAAAGAGAAAAAAAAAAAAAAAAAGATTGTTTTAGGGCCGGCCCGGTGGCGCACTGCTACAGTGCGCCGCTTGGGAAGCGCGGCGGCGCTCCCGCCGAGGGTTCGGATCCCACATGCAGACCGGCCGCTCACTGGCTAAGCGAGATGCGGGAGCAACACCGAGGGTTGCGATCCCGTAGCCGGTCCCAGTGCGGTATGGGCGCGACACTGAGGGTTGTGATCCATTGCCGGTCACGAAAAAAGAGAAAAAAAAAAAAAAAAGATTGTTTGAATAACTGATACAAATACTGATTTGTATCCCTTATAAAAGTATTGGGCTTTTCAATCTTCCTTAGCTATCCTTTATTAAACTAGATTTGTCTCAGTTACCGTGGTTACTGGTGAAATAACTTTTTGGGTCAGTGGCTGTGCAGCGGAGTATTAATTAACATGGCTAATTAAAAAGTCATAAATTAAAATCCTGACATTGTCCCAGGCAGTGACAATATCAATTATTTTGACACATGTAGCAGTTTCTAGCTAAATGTATTTAACTATAGCCTGAGACCCTTGGATTCTATATATGTTCCCTTTAACTAGACCTTCTGATTATGGTCGTGGAAGTGGACATCATTTTGCCAAGCAACTGCTGAAGGGAATTTGCTAGATCTCCCTAGATCAAAAAGTAGTAGAAATCTGTGGTATGTACTTCTGGAAACAAATGGTAGAGGATGGTAGCAAGGTTAGGGTGAGCGATGGTGTTCCAGTTACTATTGCTGTATAAAAAATTACCCCCAAAACATAGCAGCTTAAAACAACCATATGATGCTCACAGATTCTTTGGGTCAGGACTTTGGACTGTGGGAATGGCCCCTCTCTGCTCCATGATATCTCAGATCGGATGTAGACTCCATGGTTGGAGGCTGGACTTGTCTGAAGGCTCCTTCTCTGATGCCTGGTGCTTGGGCTAGGATGATTCAAAGATGAAGATGGCCAGCTGAAGCACCAACACGTGGCCTCTTTCTGTGGTTTGGCTTCTCACAGTGTGGTAACTACAGAGAAGCTGGAGTTATGTAGTGTCTCAGGTCCCCAAGTGTGAGTGTACTGGTGAGCAGGTTGGAAGTTGCATCACCTTTTATGATATAACCTCATGTATTAGTCCATTTCTGTTGCTTATAACAAAATACACAGAACTGGGTATTTTATAAAGAAAAGGAAATTTATTGCTTACAGTTTCTGAGGCTGAAAAGTCCATAGTCCGAGGAACATATCTGTTGACACCTTTCTTTGGTGGTGGCTTCAGTGACGGCAGGGTATTACATTGTGAAAATGGCAGAGTGGAGAAAGCAGAGAGAGAGCAAGACAGACTCTCCTCTTCTTTCAAAGCCCTCAGAATGATGCCCTTGACCACGATTTTTAACCCCTTCACTACTGCATGGTCCTACAATCCAATCACCTCTTCAAGGCCTCACCTTTCAATTACCATAACAGGATTTCCCACCCTCTTTAACAGTCACAGTGGAGGCTAAGTTTCTAACACATAAAACTTGGGAGACACAATTCCAGCTTCAATGAGTTTTGGGGGGACATAATTCAATCCACCACACCTCAGAACCCACCATCATTTCCATCATATTCTGTTGGTCAAAGTAGTCATAAGTCGGCTCAAATTCAAGGAGGGAGTTGACCTTTTGATGTGTCAATGGCAAGGTCAGATTGTAGAAGATTATGTAAAACAAGAGATATTATTGAAAACATCTTTGAAAAATACAATCCATCACATTTGATAATAAGAAACCTTTGTAGTTTCATTGACTTTCAAGTTTCACCCTTAAAATATTTAAGATATAGTCCCTAAGAGCTAATGGCACACCAAAAAAAAGGGTCAAGTTTACAACTTGAGGAACTGGCTAGTACTTTGCCCATAGATAATCCTCAAACTGGAGAAACGCTCCCGTCTTTCAGGGACCTTCTACTGATACAAGGCTTCTGGAACAAGTTGGATGCCATTCTTTTTTTTTTTTTTTTTTAAAGATGACCAGTAAGGTGATCTCAACCCTTAGCTTGGTGTTGTCAGCACCACGCTCAGCCAGTGAGCAAACCGGCCATCCCTATATAGGATCCGAACCCGTGGCCTTGGTGTTATCAGCACCGCACTCTACCGAGTGAGCCACGGGCCGGCCCAGATGCCATTCTTTGAAAGTTTCATGTAGCCTTGAGAAAAAGTAAATAAATACAAGCCCTGGTATGGTCACTATGACTCCTCAAATCCCATTGCAATAACTACTTCCAAATTTTGAGTGAAGACAAGTTGGTTAACTGCTGCTAAACATTTCAAGTAAATGCCCTTATAATCTTCTCGTATGAATAATGATTTTGGGGCCAGCCCGGTGGCGCACTGCTACAGTGCACCGCTTGGGAGCGTGGCGGCGCTCCCGCCAAGGGTTCGGATCCCACATACAGACTGGCCGCTCACTGGCTGAGCATGGTGCGGGAGCAACACCGAGGGTTGCGATCCTGTTGCCGGTCACGACACTGAGGGTTGCGATCCGTTGCCGGTCACGAAAAAAGACAAAAAGGAAAAAAATAAAAAATAAAAAAAATAATGATTTTGTGCTTATGTTTTTGAATGGTTTAGTTATAAGATTTAGTAGAGGATACAGCCTTTCAGATTCTAATGGGCATATTTTTGTTTTTGTTTTTGTTTTTTCTTTAAAGATGACCGGTAAGGGGATCTTAACCCTTGACTTGGTGTTGTCAGCACCACACTCACCCAGTAAGCAAACCGGCTATCCCTATATGGGATCCAAACCCGTGGCCTTGGTGTTACCTGCACCGCACTCTCCCGAGTGAGCCGCAGGCCAGCCCCTAATGGGCATATTTTGAAGGAAAGAAATTGTATTTCCAATTTATGCCTTAAGCTGACTTTTAGTGCTGTGACTTAATTAGTTCTGGGAAGAGCTGAAGATGGCCTCTAAAATAACTACTTCCAAATTTTGAGTGAAGACAAGTTGGTTAACTGCTGCTAAACATTTCAAGTCAATGCCCTTATAATCTTCTCGTATGAATAATGATTTTGGGGCCGGCCCGGTGGCGCACTGCTACAGTGCGCCGGGCGCTCCCGCCAAGGGTTCAGATCCCACATACAGACCGGCCGCTCACTGGCTGAGCGTGGTGTGGGAGCAACACTGAGGGTTGCGATCCCGTTGCCGGTCCCGGTCCAGTACGGGCGCAACACTGAGGGTTGCGATCCATTGCCGGTCACGAAAAAAGACAAAAAGGAAAAAAAAAATAATAATGATTTTGTGCTTATGTTTTTGAATGGTTGTTTAGTTATAAGATTTAGTAGAGGATACAGCCTTTCAGATTCTAATGGGCATATTTTTGTTTTTGTTTTCGTTTTTTCTTTAAAGATGACCGGTAAGGGGATCTTAACCCTTGACTTGGTGTTGTCAGCACCACACTCACCCAGTAAGCAAACCGGCCATCCCTATATGGGATCCGAACCCATGGCCTTGGTGTTATCAGCACCGCACTCTACCGAGTGAGCC
>NW_007727002.1:360574-372438 GCF_000696425.1 Galeopterus variegatus | reverse complement strand
CTGTGTAGACTGGAAAGAGTTCTCTTCTGCAGATCTGATGGAAAACTGCTTCTTTTCCTCTCATTAATGTTGTATTTGCAATAGAGTCATGTTGACCTCTGCCCAGCAAATGCTGGGTTGCTGATAAGAGGCTGTGAGCCTGAAATTGGATGCTCATCTTATAGGACATTGATAGGACAGAGATGGCACAACAGGTACCAGCATCACCTCTCTGAGAAAATAGCCCCTAGAGGTGTGAGGGGCTTTAGTACAAGAAAAAAATGGTCTTTGTCTCAGGATGGTCTTTTCCTTATGAGAGGTGCTGAGCACAGAGTTCCCTAGTGATAACTGGAGAAGTGAGAAAATCCCCTAGGAGTGACTCCCAAACATTCTAGAAGGGACTCCACAAAGCTGGCCTTCGTAATGGGGCTAGACATTAATGTTTCTCCATGTTTGAGTGAGAGCTCAGGGATTCTCAGAACTCGTCTGTCCTCATGTCTGAAACTAGAACTTTAGGACGGGGCCAGGGCCTAGAAGATGTGACTAAACTCTGTTCTGGTCACATGTTCACATCAAACCATTTCCAGGCTTTCGGTATCTGTATAAAAAATCATTATGACATAAAGCCAAAACTAAAATATGCTATAGGGTGTTGATAAAGAACAGATGGGTGGCAACTGTAGTTTGTTTGCCTCTACTTAGTACTTACCTCAGTCAAAACTGCTGAATTTTTGTATTTCAGAATGTTATTTGAATTATGTTAGTAGCATTTTTATACTCTGCAAAGACTTTAAAGAAATTTCCATTACAGTTAGTGAGTTTAGTGTCTCTTTTGGAAGGAGGAAAAGAAACTAACATTTAGTTGACAGGATAAAGAACAGATGGGTGGCAACTGTAGTTTGTTTGCCTCTACTTAGTACTTACCTCAGTCAAAACTGCTGAATTTTTGTATTTCAGAATGTTATTTGAATTATGTTAGTAGCATTTTTATACTCTGCAAAGACTTTAAAGAAATTTCCATTACAGCTAGTGAGTTTAGTGTCTCTTTTGGAAGGAGGAAAAGAAACTAACATTTAGTTGACAGGGCCATGCAGTGTTCTAAGTACTTTCATGTATGTTATTTAATTAAACCTACCTGCCAACTCTGTGAAACAGGTATATTATCTCCACTTTATACATGAGGAGACAGAGGATTTAGAGATGTTTAAGTAATTTGCCCATGGTTACACAGTGAACTAGGATTTGAACTCAGGTCTTTCTGCTATCAGGGTCCACAACACCACTCTGTTATACTGGAAGGCAGGATAAGATAGCTTAGTATGAGTTAGTGTTTAAGAGCGTGAACCCTAGAGGCCACCTGCCAGGTTTCTGAGTCTAACTTCCACATACTAGTTGGGTTACCTGAGTTAATTTAACTTATCCTCTCTGTACCTCAGTTTCCTCATCTGTAAAGTGGAAATAATAATACCTACCTTGTAAAGTTGTGAGGTAGAATTAGATAATGTATTTAAAAAGCCTGGCACACAATAAGTAGTTAATAATTATTAGTTCCTGTTATAAAGGTATTTCCAATAGCTTCTCTAGCCTTAGCTCAGTTGATTGTAGAGGGTTGTGCCACCTGAATTGGGGTGTAAATAACTCAGCACTGCCCACCACCACAATTTAGAGAAAACAAACTTAATGTATGTGTTATTTTAACTCAACATTTCAAGCATTATTTTTGTGTGCAATATATAAGACCCATCTTGTGCTGTGGAGCTGTGGAAACTACTCTTTGGAACTCCATCTTAATTTTCCATAATGAAGGCATCAATACAACCCTTAATCTTGGGTGTGGTTTTGGCTTCTCTGGAACCTAAAGGAAAAGGAAGCTAGTCACTGGCATCAGGCCCATAGGGACTTAAGAATCCCCTCTTGTTTTGTCCGCCAGGTCTGGCCCCAGTGCCTGAAGAAAAGGTGCACTTGTCCTGTTGGCAGTCAGGTGCCTGAGGATCAGACTCTAGGTTAATTATTAATCATAGGTGACCTTTCAATGGTGATTTATAGTTCAGAGAGCTTTTAAACACAGTATTTCCATTTAGTGGAGTATAGTCCACAAGCTTTAAGTAAGAATCTAAAGATAAGCTTGTTAAATGTGCAGATTCCCAAGTTCCAACTGCACAGAATCTGATTCAGTAGGTCTGAGTTTGGGCCTAGGAATCTGCATTGTCATCACTTGAGAAAACATTGTATTGCTTAGATCTTGAAAAGATAAAGGGGTGGGGGCCGGCCCGTGGCTCACTTGGTAGAGTGCGGTGCTTATAACACCAAGGCCCCGGGTTCGGATCCCATATAGGGATGGCCGGTTCGCTCACTGGCTGAGCGTGGTGCTGACAACACCAAGTCAAGGGTTAAGATCCCCTTACCGGTCATCTTTTAAAAAAAAAAAAAAAAAAAGATAAAGGGGTGAATAAAAAGAATTAGGGACTGCATTTTTTTTTTTTTTTTAGTATGTGAAATTATTCTATTTGTCTCTGTTTATATTTAATGATATTTTGGGTATCTTAACTCCCTTCTTACAGGATATCCTTGAATACAACATTCTTTTATCACTTGTATGAAGCCATTTCTAGCCAGTCCCTAAATGTTACTGGGGGTTTTTTTCCCCTAAGATGTATCTGTTATAGTCATTCCTCCTGCTCCCTTTATACTGTTATCCCCACTGGACCACCCACTCATACCTGGATATATCAGTTAGCTTTTGCTGAGTAATAAAACACCACTCCCAAAACACAGTGGCTTGAAATAACAACCATTTATTTCTCCAGTGATTCTGTGAGTCACTAGTTTGGGGCTGGGCTCAGAAGGGCAGCCCTTCTGGTCTTGCCTGAGCTCATTCATGCATCTGTGGTCAGCTGGGACAGCTGTTCCACGTGGCCTCTCATCATCCAGTAGACTAGTCTAGGTTAGTTATTCCCATGGGGGCAGAACTTAACAGAACAGGTCTAAGTGAAGCAAAAGGGCAAGCCCAATGCACAGGTGCTTTTCACACTTCTGCTATCTCACTTTTACTAACATCCCGTTAGTCAGAGCAACTTGTGTAGCCAACCCAGCAGGTGAAAGAATACTTTTTTTTTCGGTGGCTGGCCAGTACTAGTGGAGGAATAAATAAACTCTGCTTCTTAATGGGAGGGTCTGCTATGTCACGTTGCAAGGGCATAAACAGAGGGAGAATCGTTGTGCCCATTTTTACAATCCACTGAATTATCACACTCCTTGCTTGCTAGCTTTTCCGGCTATAGACTTTTGCTGCTCCAACCCGTCCTGCTCCCTGCTTCCACATTTATTTTCCTTAAACACTGCTTTCGTTATATCTCATCCCTGTTCACAAACCCCCCAGAGACATCCTCTTTTTCCCACCTTATCTGCTATAAACTACTCCGCCTAGCTTTCAAATGTCTGCCTGAGCTATCCTGACCTAAAAGCAGAGGCTGTGGTATAGAGAAAAAGGACTAGCTGTAGACAGGGCAGAATTAAGATTTTGGTTGAGTGCACCTAGACATTTATTTCCTATTACTCCCTAAATAAACCCTCAAACTGTATTACTATGAACTTCTTAGTTTCCCATGGAACATCCCATGTTTACATCACTCTTTGTGCTTTCATGCCCCATGTCCTTTCAATCTGGAATTGTCCTTTGCTTTCTTTCCTACTTGTTTTAAATTCTATCCATTTCCTGTCTTTGTTAATCTCTGCCATCCAAGTTGGCACTTAATTACATTATCTCTGGTATAATTCAGTGTTTCAATTGTTAGTTTTATCAACTAAATTATAAATTCATTGAGGGAAGAGACTGTATTTTATACATCAACTAAGCACATAGTAGGTATTGAGTAAATATTTGTAAGTTAATCCTCCATCTCATCCCAGATCATAAAAAATAGGAACTGGCTAAAAACTTTTAAGACAAGTAGAGGGATAAGAGTTCTTGGGCAGAGGTAGTGGTGTGGTGGTGGTGGTGGTTGGAGAGATAGGTGTTTTTGTTAAGGGCACCCAAGGTAGTATGTACTCACCAGGCGGATAACCTTTGGAATGTATCTACAAAATTGGTTTGCAGTCCTTCCCATGACACTAGTGGTGGTTGGAGAGATAGGTGTTTTTGTTAAGGGCACCCAAGGTAGTATGTACTCACCAGGTGGATAACCTTTGGAATGTATCTACAAAATTGGTTTGCAGTCCTTCCCATGACACTAGTTCTCTTTTGCTTATGTCCTGCAGTTTTCATCATTTTCTTCTGGAAGGCATCACCATGACCCTGACAAAAGGTTCCTTCACCTACTCCAGTGGGGAGGAATATCGTGGTGAATGGAAGGAGGGTGAGAAGGACCCCTGAGGAGTATCCAGTGATAAATACTTCATTTGACTGAAGGACAAATATATCAGGCTATAGAGGCCACTTTATGGATCTTCATTTCCACCTCCAGGGTTTAGTTCCGTATAGTGCCTTTTCTTTATTCTACTTTAGGATTATATAAAGGAACTAGAAAATGGTATTGTTAATCCAACCTCCAGAAATGAGTTAAATCTTTCCACTTCTGAATTTTCAGTGTTTTAATATCCTTTCATCCTTTAGTGGTATTCTTTGGGAATTTTTTAAATAAATGCTAATGTACCCAGCAGAGTAGAATGAATTACTTTAAATGCCCATAAATTAGAGCATACAGAATTGATTGTAATTACTTGGTTCTAGTGAATCTTAAGAAATTAAGGAAGATCTGGAAATTAGGGCAGACACTCAAGAGCAAATGGCATTTATTGCCTTGAATTTCCTGTGACAGCTCATTACATTTGAAATTATCTGTTCATAGGAATAGTAAAATTCTTCAGTGCCTGAGACTATACAGGAAGCAGTTTAATGATTTTCAATTTGGAAACAGTCTGGCCATTGTAAAGTCTCATGGGTCCAGTCCTAGCAAGCCAGGAACTGCCCCGAGAAGAGTGGACTTTCTACACTTGTGCGGGTGAAGGGCAGTCATGCTGTCACCAGACATGTGCCTCATTCTTTTCACATTAGATCCTTGCAGCTAATAAATTCTTGAGCCTTGAGAAATTATGCAGATGTGATGTGACTTTGTCTGCTTCCATCCCAAGCCTTTTCTTCTGCCTCCCAAATACCTGCTGTCTTTAATATGGCCTTTTAGAGGAGAGACTTCCTTAGGCTGTGCCTGGCAGTCTCTGTCCACCAAAAGGACTCCCTCATGCTCTGTTTGAAGGGCATGATTGCTCCCCCATCATCTTGCTCTGTTTTCTAGTCAGTTTCATGGGTAAGCACAGCACTATTGACATAACAAAGCTCAAACCAGTGCTGCCAGTCAGGCTGTTAGGGTGGTCCAGTAGCTTCATGGTGCTAAACGGTACTTTTTTCTCAGAGGGGCAACATAGGCAAATGTGGAGGGCTCTGAGTCAGGCTGCCTGCTGCTTTTGCATTCTTGCTCTATCACTTAGAGCTCTGTGATCTTGAGTAAGTTATTTAGCTTCTCCTTGCCTTGATTTCCCCATATGTTAAATGGGAATGACAATGTGCCTACCTCATAAGGTTGTCATGAGAATTAAATAAGGTGATAAATACAAAGTGCTTAGAAGAGAGGCTGGTGCATATAAATGTTAACCTTTGTTACTTTTAAGTGTTCTCTTATCACTTATACTTAGAGAGACCTCCAGATCTGATGGTTGTGACTTAAGATGGGAAAGAGCCAGGCTTTCCAGATGCCTGACTCTGGTTAATAGTTCTCTGCCCTGCTAATGTCACTGCTTCTCTTCTTTCCTTTGTGGGTAGAGTGATGGAAGGTAAGGATGCTAGATGAGTGAGAAAGGACCCTGAAGCTGTCCCATTCCAACTTAACACCTGTCCTTCTCTTTGCTTAGGCCGCAGACATGGTTTCGGTCAACTGATGTTTGCAGATGGTGGCACCTACTTGGGACATTTTGAGAATGGGCTCTTCAATGGCTTCGGGGTACTAACCTTCTCAGATGGCTCAAGGTGGGTATTAGGTCATTTTCTCAGCCTTAAATTAGGGAGGCTCTTGTATAGAAATGGAACATTGGTAAATATCTGGTCAACCCTGAGTTTGTCCCAAGCCCTCCAGAAAATAGGCAAGAAGTAAGCAGTTCTTACAGTGGTTGTTTTTAAAGAGATATAAAATTTGAAATGTCAAGGAGGTGAGTGACTGTCCACCCACCTCCACTCATTTCTTTCCTTGAGATTAGGGCCTAATCTCATACATACTCTCTGACCTGTCTCTGCTGGTTGGGAATGGAGTGGGTGGAGGTGGGGTGAGCTCTGAGACAAGTGGAATCAGCTTTGCTCCTTGGCATTATTAAATAACACAGATGAGCATCTGCTTGACCCAGTTAGCTTGTACAGCTAACTTCACCACTAATGGCTAACATCCTGGTGTTTCTGCAGGTATGAGGGGGAGTTTGCCCATGGCAAGTTTAATGGCGTTGGAGTCTTCATTCGACATGACAACATGACCTATGAGGGGGAATTTAAAAACGGCAGAGTAGATGGTTTTGGTAAGTTATAGCCCAGTGGGATGGGTGACTTATATGAGCATAAAATGGGTAGAAATATACCTTTTTAATTTTAATTCTTCTGTAGATGGCCAACAATCCATAGTGATCATGCCCTAATGCCTATCCATTGATCTCACCAATAGAGTACCCCTGGGTAGAGCTATGAGTTTTTCTCTTCTTTGGCCACTATGTATCAAGCTGATCTCTGAGACCTGATCTCTGAGCCACTGTCACCCCCATGTTTTTTCTGTCCTCCTCAAAGGCCTGCTGACTTTCCCTGATGGTTCTCATGGAATACCCCGCAATGAAGGCCTATTTGAGAACAACAAGTTACTGCGGCGTGAGAAGTGTTCTGCGGTCGTCCAGCGGGCCCAGAGTGCCTCTAAGTCAGCCAGAAATCTCACTGCCTGATGGGGCACTGGGCACCAGCTGACAAGTGCTGGGTAAAGTTGATGCCCCGGTTATTCACTTGGGTGAACAAATGAACCAGATCTAAGATGAGATGAGAACCACTGTGGACCAGAGCCTTGTGAGGTGCCCCATCACCTGCCAATCAGGAATCTTATCACAGAAAAGTGCTGAGGCTTCTGGCCCACAGAGCGTGCAGCAGTTGTTAGCAGTTCTCTTTCCCTGGCCCTTGTGTGCTAGAGGGCAGAGAAGCCGCCTTTTCTGACTTGTTGGTGCTCTCTGTTCCTAAGATCTTGGTTTACCCGGTGCAGACCTGCTACGGCTTTCTACTTTATTTTCTGCCAAGTGATATAGAATCTCTTCATTCTGCCTACATTTGGGACAGATGATCGCAGCCCCAAGTTACGGCCAGTGCTTTGTGCCACCTTGGAGATATAAGGAAAAAGGTAGGGGTGGCTTAGACAATACAGTAGCCCTGTGAAAGTCAAGGCCAGAGCTCTTCTGTATGTTACCGCCTCATTCCCTGCTGGGTGGAATCATGGCTTCAGGCTTCCACTTTGATCAGACTGGTATTCATCTCTGCTTATCCCCCGTGAAGGATTCAGTAAGAGTGCTATTTCCTTCTCCCTTCCTTAACTGAGTTATAGCAGATAATCCCCACTTGTGCCTCTCTCCTTCCTTAGACTTCAGACAGGATCCTTTTCTGGGATAGTCAAGAAAGAAACTGATATAAACAATAATCTTATAACTTGTATTCATTTCTTACTCCAGGGCAAAGGGCAGACATATCCAGGCCACTTGAGGCCCTGGCATGGAGTGAACTGAATCCTTAGGGGTGGTTTGGACTGACACAGTTCTTTCTCGGTGGACCAGATCAGACTCACCTCAACCCCTTGGGGTTTTGATAGAATTGTATCTATCCTAAGACTGCAGTGAACTAAAAGTCTCTGTGTTGGGTTCCCTCTAACTCTTCTACCGTGAGCCTTGGCCGTGAAGCCTGCAGTCAGATCTTGACTGATAGGATCCCTGCACAGTTTCTCACGGAGGCCTCCAGGTACCCGGTGACCCAAACATGCCCCCCGCAACCCTCTTTCCTCACACTGAATGTCTCTTTAACAGCAGATTGTGGTGGAAATTATAGCCGTGTGCCTCTATTTATTCTCTGAATTGTACTGTAGAAACAAGTGTTTATGAAGAATAAACAAATCACCAGAACTGCCTCTACTTAGTTTGCCTGAATTTCTTGTCCCACATCCTCATGAATATCAACCCATTTGCTGTTTCTCAAAGTTAATTAGGGGCTTGGTACTGTGTCCTTTACTATATAATATCATCTAATTCTCAAAACCTCTGCAGAGTAGGAGGTATGAACATTTTTTTTTTTTTTAAATCACACAGGCTCAGGTTACCCAAACTAGTAAGTGGCAGAGCTGATGGAATTTGTATCACAGTCTTTCTGATTCCAACTCTCTTTCCACTGGACTCCTCTCACCCTGACTATCAGAGTGCCCAAGTCCTGACACCAATTATTGCCAGACCTGCTTGGTTGTCTTAGGCAAGTCAGCTTCTGCTTGGGTTTCCCTCTCTCTGCAAGGAGCAGAGTGGTGGGACACTCACCTGCCATGCTACCCTTTCACATGTGTGATCTCATTCAGTCCTCACCACAGCCCTGGGAGGAAAGTGCTGTTGTTGTTATCCCTGTTACAGATGAGGCTTGGGCAAGTTAAGTAGTTTCCCCAAGGTCCTGTAAACAGTAACAGGCAGATCCCAGGACTTAAACCCAGCCTGTTTAAGCCCAGAGGCTGAGCTCATAACCAGGACACTGGCCTGCTTCCAGTGACAGCTAGGGGTGCTGTCTTTCCCCCAGCCCTAAACCTGATTCTCCTGTGAGCCCAGCTCCTTGGAAGTTGCCTGTGAGAGGAGACTAGGGGCTAAGCCCTAAGCTTTAGTGTCATCCAGATGCCCAGTGTCAGTTGAAAACTGACATCTTTTATATTCTCTCTTCTAGCCTCTGCTCTAAACGAGGATCTATTTACCTCATTTACCTCTCTTTTTAACCTTACACTTCCTTTTTTTTTCTTTTTTTTTGGTGGCTGGCCAGCACAGGAATCTGAACCCTTGACCTTGGTGTTATAACACCATGCTCTAACCAACCAAGCTAACCAGCCAGCCCTTAACTTTCTTTTTTTTAATTTATTTTTTATTGCAACATAGTAGATTGTACATATCTGTGGGATACAGCACTGAATATCAATACCTGTGTACAATATGTGATGTTCAAATCAGCATAATTAGTATAGTCCACATTATACAATGTAATGGATTTTCGTGGCCTTTTACCTGTTGCTTTGCCCCCCACGGATTTGTCACCCCACTTCCCCTGGGTGACAGAGCCGCAAAGGATTACCCAAAACTCATCTATTCTGAGCAGTGAGAGACCCTGAAATGGTTAATCTCCCCCAGAACCCTCAAGGGAGAGGCATCCCTTCCTTGGGAAATTAACCCCGAATTGGGGTTCTCTTCCTGCATTTATTTTTCAGACCAGGAAGTTACAGGAAGAGAACATAGGTGGGGTTATAGTTTAACAATATAGGTTGGTAACTTTCAGTAAAACTAGTCAGGTGATATTCCATTAGACAATTAAGTGATCCACCAACAAAAGCTTGATCTAGTAAACATTCCCTTCTGACAGCAATTTCTCGCAAATTTTCTTACTGTGGTCAATTGCCCACCCTCCCCCGCTCTTCCCTCTGGCTCCTGGTTCATGTGCCTTGGGGCATCAGAAAGCATCCATAGGAGAGATACAGGTAAGAAATTGCTCCTTCCCAGTAGGAAGGGCTCTAGAGACTCAGAGTTTAGTATCCAAATGGGATAAGTCACGGGGCTATGAGAATAGGAGTTGTGCCTGGAAGCGCCTGGTGAAAGACAACCTCGAGGACTGAAGGGAAAGAAGCCTGTAACCCCCAAGCCCCCCATGCCCCCTCTGCAGGAGGCTGAGATGGGCTCAGCCCAGGAGTGTCCCCTGCTTGCCCTCAGAGCCAGCCATTGCTGGTGAAATCCATGTGCAGTGCCTCCTCCTCGGCGGGGCTCAGCTCCTGCAAGGGGGCACGGCAGGGGCCTCCGTAGTAGCCAAACCAGTCCATGGTTTTCTTCAGCCCTGGAATCCCGAAGCTCCGGGTCACCTGAGGAGCAAGGCCTGTTAGAAGACACTGGGGAACCCCCTGCATACACATTTCTGGGACCCAGACATCCGTCACTTTAAAAAAATTGGGGTTCCCACCCTCTTTTCCCAGTAATGTAACTCTACCAAATCTGTGACACCTGCAGTAGGTTGGGACTCCAGATTTAGAGACCAGAAAGCAGGTCAGTAATAACAATATGCAAAATCCTCAGATTGAGGAAGAAAAGTGCCTCCTTTAGTCTTAGGAGAAAAATCCACCCCAACAAGGAGAGTGGCATTCAGTCCTCAAGCTGGGATAGGAGAGGGCAGCAAGGCTGTGGATCTGGGCACTAGATCATCACCAATCTGCTTCGCAGATCCGTGGAATCTGACCCAGGGCACCCAGGCCTGGGAATTCAAGTAGGGGAAGGGTCTTTAACAGCCTCAGGCACAGCCCAGACCCCTTGCATCAGGTTTCCTCCACCCGTAGCTCCTCCCCAACTCTAACACTAAATGCTCCCACAGGAAAAACTGCATCATTGCCCAAAGACGTTCCATTGTGTAACTGTGTGTCATTTACTTGTCTCTGAGTAAGTTTTGAGGAGGCTGGACAACATGATCTCTAAAGCTTTTTCCATTATAATGGGAGACTGGGCTATTGTCATAATTTAAAATCACACATGAAATTTTACAGAATAAATGAAGCATCAAGTTTCTTTGCTTTGGGTAAAACAACTGGTTATTTCATTATGATCAGAAGTTTTAGATGAATCTGATACCTAAAAACTAGGAAAGTAATCATTATTTAATAAAGTTTAATTTGGAGGGAAGGTAAAACCTTAGAAATACGGATTTCGTGAAAAGTAAAAATCATGAGGTTGGTTGGGGTAAAAAGGTTGGGAACCATCGATAAATGATTGACTAGTTACTATTCACCACTAGAGGCCAGTAGGCTTTAGCAGACATGGAATTTTTTCTTCGAATGGGTGGTAAGCCACCCTCCTTTCCAGGCCTACCCCACCCATGATGTTCTAGTAGCTGGCATTTTTACCCAAAACCAGAGTAGTTGGGAAAGACCTAGGGTGGAGGATGGAAACAAGAGGTACCTAGAGAAAAGCTTGCTCCTACCATGGGTTTCTGCCCACTCTTCAGACCCTGAGAAGGGATCGAATGCTTTGGTGGTAAAGACCACAGAAAGTTCTAAATATAGCTGGGGGCAGGAGGCAGTCCGGGTGGAAATGTGGAGGAAGAACATCGTGTTCAACCAGGGCAGGGCAATAGAGTGACATCAAGCTACTCCTGGGGTGTCTGAGCCTACAGCCCAGGCAGCAGAAAGGTGTTCCAGGCATTTCTGAGTGTGTGCCCAGAGCTGGCACATGAGAGGGCATGGAATGGGGGGGGCAGATGACACGCACACAGCTAGGATGGCAGCTAGGAATCCTCTTTTCCAAGGGGCAGCCCAAATTGCTTCATCTGTAAAATGAAGCGATAATAACACCTACCCATAAAGATGTCCCCAAGGGTCAGATGAGAAAATCACTGCTAATATTAGACCAGTCCCGAAGAGCCCCGAAAGCTCCTCCTTTTCCTGTCTTGGTAGTACGAAAGTTCTAGGACCTTCTCTTTCACAGGTAGATGGGAGTGGGAGAGCAGAGGCCCCACCACAGTGGAATGTCCAGTATGTACAGGGCAGCCTGGTTCTAGGGCTGGCCTGTGGCTCACTCGGGAGAGTGTGGTGCTGATAACACCAAGGCCACAGGTT
>NW_007727002.1:357753-358991 GCF_000696425.1 Galeopterus variegatus | reverse complement strand
ACTTTGAGACAATAACTGTTCTACTGCAGCCAAACACCACAGAGAAAACTACCCCCACTCCCACCCAGGCCAGTAAAGGCTGAATAAGGGACCCTGCACTTCTACCCCCCACTGTTAGCTGGCTGGTGGTGTCAGAGGAGGCCTAGCGGAGAAGAGTCAGGACTTTCACCATTGCCCAGTCTTAAGGAAGCCACCCAGGACACCCCCTTCCCCCCTGCACACAGGTGATGTCAGTAGAGGCCTTGGAGGGAACAGTGAGGAGGCACTCCTTCCTACCCCTCCAGCCAGGAATGTATCAGTAGAAACCTAGTACAGAGCCTAATGCTAAGTGGGGTTTATTCCAGGAAGGCAAATCTGGATCAAATATTTGAAAAATTAATATATATAATCCATTATACTAACAGGCTAAAGATGAAAGAGTCATATGATCATATCAGTCCATGCGGAAAAGTATTTGAAAAATTCCACAGTCTTTCATGATTTTAAAAAACTCTCAGAAAACTGGAAATAAAGGGGAACTTCCTTAACTTGATAAAAAGCATCTGCAAAAACCTAGAGCTAACATTACACTTAATGGTGAAAAGCTGAACGCTTTTTCTTAGGATCAGGAACAAGGCAAGAACGTCCGCTTTCACCACTTCTTATTCAGCATGGTGCAGGAAGTCCTAGTCAGTGCAATAAGGCAAGAAAAGGAAATATTCACAATAGCCAAGATTTGGAACCAACCTAAATGTCCATCAAGGGATGACTGGATAAAGAATATGTGGCATATTATATACACAATGAAATACTACTCAGAAAACCCAGAAATAGACGCACACAAATATGCCCCACTGATTTCTTTCTTTTTTTAAAAAAAAAAGATGACCGGTAAAGGGATCTTAACCCTTGACTTGATGTTATCAGCACCACACTCTCCCAAATGAGCCACAGGCCGACCCTGCCTCACTGATTTCTGACAAATGTGCAAAAGCAATTCAATGGAGGAGAGAGCTTTCTCAACAAATGGCGCTAAAGCAAGTGGATATCCATAGGCAAAAGTCCAAACCAAACCAAAACAAAACCTTGACTTAAGTCTCACAATTTATACAAAAATTAGCTCAAAATGGGTCATGGACTTGTTAACATAAAACTATAAAACTGTTAGAATAGGGCTTTTCAGTTACTCAGTTGGTTAGAGCATGGTGCTGATAACACCAAGATCCAGGGTTCAATCCCTGTCCCTACCAGCTGACAAA
>NW_007727002.1:355099-356520 GCF_000696425.1 Galeopterus variegatus | reverse complement strand
GTGAGTGAACCGGCCATCCCTATATGGGATCCGAACCCGTGGCCTTGGTGTTATCAGCACCGCACTCTCCCTAGTGAGCCACGGGCCGGCCCCTCATGACAGCTTTTAACAGCCAAAAACCGGAAACAACTCAGTCAACCTTCAACAGGTGAATGGTGGAAGAGGCTATAGGTACAGCCATGTCAACCAATACTACTCAGCAATAAAAAGGAATTAACTATGGTTACATTCAACAATCTGGATAGATCTCCAGAGAATTATGCTGAATGAAAAAAGCCAATCCCCAAAAAGTTGTATACTATATGATTTTATATAGCATAGTCTTGAACTGACAAAATTATAAAAATGTTGAACATATTTGTGGTGGCCAAGAGGGGGTGTGGGCAGGGGAGCTCGCATGGCTATAAGAGAGCAACATGAGGGATGCTTATGGTGATGGAAATGTTTGTATCTTGACTATATCAATGTCAATATCCTGGTTATGAAATCATTCTATAGTTTTGTAAGATGTTACCATTGGGGTAAACTGGGTAATGGGTACATAGGATCTCTCTGTATTATCTCTTACAATTGCATGTGAATCTACAATTATCTCAAAATAAAAAGTTTAATTTAAAATGCACACAAAGGGGCCAGCCTGTGGCTCACTCGGGGGAGTGTGGTGCTGATAACACCAAGGCCACAGGTTCGGATCCCATATAGGGATGGCCGGTTCGCTCACTGGGTGAGCATGGTGCTGACAACACCAAGTCAAGGGTTAAGATGCCCTTACCAGTCATCTTTTAAAAAATAAATAAATAAAATAAAATGCACACAAAAACGTGTATATAGGGGCACCCATTTTTTTGTTTGCCTCAGACTTCGAAATGGCTCTGAACTTAACAGGCATTCCATCTTAAGTTCGTCTCCTTGACCTGCCCAATACAGAATCGGGGTAAATGGTCTGAGTGCAGCATAGATCATCTGAAGGCAGAACTCTCCTGGAAACTCTGGGCCCTGAATACTGTCAGCCTTCCAACTCCTCCTTTGCTACCCAGTGCTCTGTTGTTCCGGCTCTGGCCCCCATTAAGCTGACGCAAAGGCCCATGGCTCACTCTCTCTAGGTAGTGCATCTCTAAGAGTGGTCCCAGGATTGCATGTGTCACAATCACTCAGGATGTTTGTCTCTATGCACATTCCTAGGCCCAAAGGGCTAGAATTTTAACTAGCTCCTTAAGGGAATTCTAATATATGCTTAAGTTTGAGAAACAACAGGGCTCAACTTTGTCTGTAGTCAAGATTTTCTGGAAAGGCACAATGATTTCCCACACTGGGATGTTCTCTGAAAGGACTTTCTGAAAGGGAAGAGACTGCGTGGGGACCCCATGCCAGCCCTGGGTCCTGCTCCAACGAGGACACAATCCCCCCCCCCCCCGCTTTCC
>NW_007727002.1:314167-354099 GCF_000696425.1 Galeopterus variegatus | reverse complement strand
CAATCCCCCCCCCCCCGGCTTTGCTGCCATTGGCTGGAAGCTCACCGCAGTGTTTGGCTCAATGAGGCGGTGCTGAAGCTTCTGGGCATCTTCCCATTGCCCCGTGAGGTAGAGTCGCTCCAGTTGGCACAACTGAGCCCCCAGGACGTTGGCCAGGGCACACACGCCCCCCACAGCTCCTGTCCCAGAGAAAGATGCAGAACATCAGCCAGAACCTCTTCCCACAGAGAATCCCAAACCCCGGTCTCCAGCACCTCTTCATTCCAGGGACATAGGATGTGGATTTCTATGCATTTCAAACTTGCACAGAGTGCAAGTTGCCAGAGAGAAAATCTGCCTGTGTATTTAAAATAGAATCCAGCAAGCCAAGTGCTGCTCAGAGCTGTTCTGTGACAGACAAGGAGCAGAGCCTCAAGGTGAACTCAAGGACAGTTCCTTCTCTGTACACCTCCCAGGGTAAAGTCCCACCTGCCAGGTGACAGCTCCAGTGATTCTCTAATAGCCCCCTGACTCATCAGTCCTGGAAGGGGTAGAGTGGATGGGAGGCCTTTGCTCTACTGAAATCGTATTGCCCCCCAGTGAATTCAATCTGGGACCAGCTATAGGGTGGAAAAAGCTCTGGACACACTCAGTAGACCAGGCTCCCATCAACTGCATGAACTTGGGCAAGTCACAGACCCTCTATAGTCTTTGTTCTCATCTTGGCAATGAAAGTGGGTGGCTGTGATCTCAGAAAGCTCTGCCACTTCTGCAAGCCTATAAGTGTGATTCTAAGGCTAGTTAGGAGTGATCTAAGCACAGTGGCCTCAAAACTGGAGAGAAAGAAGAAAATTTGGAATGAGTTGATAATAGCTGCCATTTATATAATACCTGCTATATGCCAGGCACTGTGGTAGACACAGTGCCGATGCTGTCTAATCCTCATATTACCTCTGCTTTATAGAGTAGAAACTCAGGCCCAGAGTAGCTGAGTGTCCTGCCATTGCTAATCAGTGAATAAATGGCTGAGCTGAGATTCCAGCTCAGATCCCCTGGCCTCCAGAGCCTGTGCCCTTTCCAAATACCCCACTCTCAGGATACGAGGCAGAAATGGGTCCTCTCTTCTTCCCCTGCACTGTAGAGACTATGACATAGCACAGCTGGAAAAATCCCTCAAATCTGGACTCACTGGGGCTTCGGCCAAAGGGACAAGATGCTTGATGCTTCCCTCCTTATCTCTCCCCTCCAGCGCTTAAATCCACTCAGAAACCCAGGATCTTGACCCAAAACAGACCAGAGCAGTTGGTCTAAGTGACATTCCCAGGACCCTGGACTGAAACAGAATCTGAACAAGCAGCTGAAGATCCCTGGTCCACCACTGCAGGTCTGACAATTCATTCTGGCTTGGGACCAGGAGAGGAGGAAAACAGACTTCTGAACTAGAAGGGAGGGCCCCGAGGTCTCTGCGCTCAGAGAACGATTTACGAGGTGAGATTAGTGGAGCTAAATTTGTCATCTAAACATGGAACTTGGGACTTAGAACAAACTGCAGGCATTCCTACTACAGGCCAGGCATTGTATGTGGCCACCCTCCTCCACCCAACAAGGTCACTCACAAGCACCCAGTATTCAGACAAGCAAACAGGGTGGCCAGGTTTCTGAAGTTCAGAACAGGCAGGCTGGCAAACTGCCCTTGGCAGACCCAGCCTTGACCCTCACGGTCTCTCCCAGCAGACCCAGCTGCCTGGGTTAATCTTGGTCACCCATGACAGTCTGAGAGCAGCAGGCAGCCTACCCAAGGCATAGCTGGCCAGCAGGAAGCCAGCCGATCCAGCCAACACCTGGAAATCCTTCTTCCTCGTCTTGTGGACAATCAGCCCGATCCTGGTCACCTGCAACAGCAAACGTTGTGTGAAAGCTGGGCTCAGAGCCTCAGCTGCCAGCCCAGACAAGGGCTGGACACATGCTATAGAATGACAGCCCAGTTTCCAGAGAGATGCACTAAAGTTCAGACAAAGCCCCAGAAAGCCAACATGACAGAGAACCCGAACAGGAGCCCAGGACTGAAATGGATCTCAGAGCTGCCCTGCAGTCGGCAGTCAAATTGCTAGAGGCTAGAGAAGGAGGGCCAGCCTGGGAGCTGCTGCCACTCACATCCCCACTGCTGTCCTTCATGCCCACGATATTCGGGTGCTGGGAAAGTGTGACCACCGCATCCACAGGCAGGTCCAGCCCGGTGTTGGCTGGGACACTGTATAGCACCACAGGGATTGGAGAGAGATCGGCAACCTGAGGGGCACAAAGAAAAGGGGAGGAGAGCAGCTGGCCCAGGTCCTAGAGCCAGAGACTCACCCAGCAACAGGTCCTGGCCTGTGTCACTGCAGGGCTGCTGGACAGGCTGCATCCTTAATTACAAGCCACCAGTGCTACGTACCCTGACTGTAAGCAGTAACAATGGGTAATGTTTATTGAGTGCTTTCTATGTGCCAGGCACAATTCTAAGCCCTTTATGTTCTTTTTTTGTTTTAAAAAAAAGATGACAAGTAAGGGGATCTTAACCCTTGACTTGGTGTCGTCAGCACCACGCTCTCCCCAGTGAGCTAACCGGCCATCCCTATATGGGGATCCGAACCCGTGGCCTTGGTGTTATCAGCACCACACTCTCCCGAGTGAGCCACGGGCTGGCCCCATCCCTTTATGTTCTTGATCTCACTTAATCCTCGCAACAACCCTATCAGGTAGATACCATTATCCCTCCCATTTTAGAGGGGAGGAAACAATGATGCGGAGTGGTTAGGTAAGTTGTGCAATGTCACAGAGCTGGCACGTGGTGGCGTGCCACCATTTCCTATAGCTGCCATTCATGTAAAGTAGGCTCACCACTCCACTCTCAGTTTCTCTCGTCTCCTCTGCCTGGGTAGAGCTTCTGCCCTGCCAGCCTCCTCTGGATCCCAGGCCTCACACCCACCTTGGTGTAGTGGTGAATGAGGGCCGCACTGCTCATACGGCCACGATAGTAACAAGGGGTCACCACCAGGGCAGCATCAGCACCGATCTGGGCCATGCTGACCGTCATCTCCACCGTGGCTTGGGTGGCTGCAGGAGGAAAGAGGAGTGAGAGAAGGAGGTGCCTCAGCATGTCCCAGAAGAGGCAGAACAAGCAGGGAGACCCGAGCCCAGGGCCAAGGAACCTGGACCCTCACACCCAGCCACCCCCAGGCCCAGGGGCTGGCCTCACACTCGCAGCCGGAGCCGGCTATCAGGAGCTTGTCCTTGGGCATGGCCTGGCGCGCACGGCTCACCACCTCCAGGCGCTCACCACTGGTCAGGAAGGGGAACTCGCCACTGGAGCCCTGGACCACGAAGCCTGCAACAGATGCCCCATCACAGCCTACTGACACCTTCTCACCCTCTTATAAACAACCAGGACATGTGGTGTCCAACACTAACCCAGTTCCTACCTCCCCAACACCATAGTTTTCACACATTTCCTTCCCATCCTTGTCCTGATGCAGGCAGGATGTTTTGTTTTGTTTTGTTTTGTTTCTTTTAAAGATGACCGGCAAGGGGATCTTAACCCTTGGCTTGGTGTTGTCAGCACCACGCTCAGCCAGTGAGCCACGGGCCATCCCTATATGGGATCCAAACCCGTGGCCTTGGTGTTATCAGCACCGCACTCTACCGAGTGAGCCACAGGCCGGCCCCAGGCAGGATGTTTTTACCCAGGAGCAATGACAGCTTTCACTTCATTTTTCTTTAGAGGAGACAGCTTTCACTTTCATTTTCTTTAATTGTACTGAAAAGAGTAGATAATAATATAATCCACATCCTATGTACCCAGCACCCACAGCAACCCCCCCATCACCTTCCTCTTCCTTGGCTCTCTGTCCTGACTCATGTGTTTATCATTCCCATTCATGTTGCTATACATTTAAGACATACATACAGACCGATGAACAAGATATAATAGGGTTTGTGCAATTTTAAGCTTTGTAGAAATGGAATCAAGCTTATGTAACCTTCTGCGGTTTGTTGTTTAACATTATGTTTTGAGTTTTGTCTGTAGCTGCACATGTAGCCCTGATTTGTTCATTTTAATTGCTGTATATGGTTAGACCACAATTTATATTTCATTCTCTTGTTGGGACATTTAGAATGTTTTCTTCTGTTTGTTACTGCAAACAATATGAAAACAAACATTTTCTGTAAAGCCTTCTGTGCATGTGTCTAAGAGATCCTCTAGAGTTTGGATACTTAGGTGTGTAATTGCTGAGTCGTTTCTACGTGCATCTTCACGTGTGCCACGTTTCTCATCAATCAGTGTACACTCCATCAGCAGCACGGAGTCTGTTATCGTTCATCTGTGCCAACTCTTGGTACTGTCAGAACTAATTTTTGCCAGTTTTCTGAGTGAAAAGTGATACCTCATTGTTTTATTTTGCATTTTCCTGTTCTTTTTTTTTTAAAGATGACTGGTAAGGGGATCACAACCCTTGGCTTGGCGTTGTCAGCACCACGTTCAGCCAGTGAGCGAACCGGCCATCCCTATATAGGATCCGAACCCATGGCGTTGGTATTATCAGCACCACACTCTCCCGAATGAGTCACGGGCTGGCCCGCATTTTCCTGTTCTATTAATCATTTATTTGAGAGATTTCTAACATGTACCAGTTACAGGTGTCAACCCTTTTGTTTCTATGAGACTGGCAGAATTGACACTCTTCAGCTGAAGAGGGACACAGAGACATGTCAGTAAAATCATTTTCCTCTCAAGAATTTTTCGTTTGACTTTCCCTTTCCTCTCCTTTCTCCTTACCACCACATTCCATTGGAAAACAGGTGAAGTAGTTTACAAATACAGTATACACTACAACAGGACTATTAGTAAATAGGATATTTGAGAGAAGGAAAAGAAATTAAAGCCAGAAGCACTATTGGTACAGAAAACCCCGGCACACAGTTGTGAGCGATGGGCTGTAAATGTGATGGAGCTTCCCGACAGTCAAAGCCAAAAGGGAAACGTGGTCAGCTAGCAGATATGTAGAACCCAGAAGATAAAAGCAAAACAGCTGCCCTGGAGAAACACAGAGTTTCCTGGCACTGGGACCAAGAGAAATTGTTCCTGTGAGTCATCCTTAAGGGGACACAGAGTGATGTCGGCCCAGCTTTACACATACACCTTTTCCATGTTGTTCACTACACCATTAGATTCCACTGAGTGAGCTGCCAGGATATGTCTCACTGGGTATTTAGATTTTTTTCTACTAGTTTTTTGCCTTGCAGGGAACATCTTGAGGCAAATAGCTTTTGGCTTCTGTTGAATTGGACTAGAAGCCAAAAGTAGGGGCCTTCTTGTGTGTGGCTACATAAGGCCTCTGTGCCTTTTTCCATTTGCAAAAGCTGCCAGCCCTGGATGAGAGCTCCAATCTAGCCATGAGGGACCAGCACCCTTTGACTAAGGATTTAGAGACCAAGTTCTTGCTACTCCCTGTATTCGAATGTTAAAGACATCTTCCTCCCCACCCTGCCTGCCACCCTTGGCTGGGGTGGGTTCTTGCTATGGTCACTGATTCAGCCACAGTCACTTTCTCCTAAGCCATTCTTCATCCTGGTGGTCAGTTGCAGAGGCCCCTCCTCCCTGGGCCCCAAGTGGACCCGGCCTAAGCAACAGGACAGCTGGGTCTTGCACTCTGGAGGCAGAAGCAGGCCCCTGTGCTCAAGACGCGCACGGCACAGCCCTGTCTCCTGTCTCATTAGCGGGGTATCTGACCTAGGCCTGAGTCCTAAGAAGGAAGAAATGCCAGGCTGGGGAAGTGGGAGTGTGGTGTGGTTGGGGGAGCACTGGACTCTAGAGCCCCCTCTGGCTACTGAGCAAGCCACATCACATCTGAGCCTCCATCTCTTTTCTATGGGATAACAGTGAAATCATTTTAATCCTCCTTTTTAGGGCTGTTTGAAAGACTCAGGTAAGAAATGTACAAGAAAGCACTTTGAAATATGTGAACCGAGGGCCGGCCCATGGCTCACTCAGGAGAGTGCAGTTCTGATAACACCAAGGACACAGGTTTGGATCCTATATAGGGATGGCCGGTTCGCTCACTGGCCGAGCATGATTCTGATAACACCAAGTCAAGGGTTAAGATCCCCTTACCGGTCATCTTTTTTTAAAAAAAAAGAAAAAGAAATCTGTAAACTGATATTGTGAAGAGTCCCCTCCTTCACCCTGCCTAGATGTACAGTTTCAGGCCTGATGTGCCTCTGCTAGTGTAGAGAGGGGGCCAGAGGAGAGGAAAAGGCCAGGTTGCCAATGGATCGAGGAGTGAGGAAAGAGAGTGGCGGAGAAGCAGGGAGGCAGTGCAGTAGAGTGGTCAGATGCACGGGCTCTGAAGTCAGAGAAGCCCGAGACTGACTCTCAGAGTGACCCTCTCACCAGCTATGAGATCTCGAGGAAATGGCTTAACCAAACCTCAGCTTCCTCAAATGAAAAATGGGGATGATATTAGTACCTTTCTCAAAAAGTTGTTTTGAAGTTTAAATGATATGCTATTTTAAAAGTACTTAGAATAGAACCTAGTGCTCAATAAGTGTTAGCTGTAATTTTATGAAGTCAAGAGAAAGTGCTCAAGCCTTAAATCAGGAGGGTAATTGCCTCTGGAAAGAAGGCTGCATTCTATTACCTCTTAGCACCAGATGTAAGATGAAAGAAGCTCACTCTACTCTCCCTGGCCCCCGTGGGTATGTTGGCTGCTCTGAGGAGCTAGGATAGCCTGGGAAGGGGAATAAGTGAGTGGGACTGGGGACATACAAGCAACATGGTGACTCACTGTGGCCAAAAGGAATCATTATCTCTTTCACATATGGAGTATCCCCGGTCACTGTTATATATACCCTCTTGGTCCATTGTCATTGACACCTACTCTGAGAAGTCTTCCTGGGATCCCTCCACTGGATCTCTGTCCTCTGGATTTCCATTACCTGTTCCTCATACTTCCCCGTTGCCTATTCCCCATTGCACTCCCACCCCCACCTGTGGGATTAGGCAAAATGCATCAATCTGGTCTCTCTTATAAAATGAGAAATTGAGGATGGTCTCCAAAGTCTTCCCTGGCTCTAAGTCACTTTTCTGGCTTTTTCTCCTACCGTTTGCTTGTCCCTTCAGTGAAACCGACTGTCAAGCTTCCCCCAGACACACTCCCATTTTCCTGCCCCCACACCTTTGCTCGCA
Organism: Galeopterus variegatus; assembly: GCF_000696425.1. NCBI lineage: Eukaryota > Metazoa > Chordata > Mammalia > Dermoptera > Cynocephalidae > Galeopterus > Galeopterus variegatus. The sequence goes on along the minus strand of NW_007727002.1, from coordinate 346,895 downwards.
CCATTCCCCTCTGCCTGGAAGCGAGAGGGCCACCAAGCCTTTCCTCGGTCCCTTCCCCTCCCCTTTTGGGCTCCACAGGCTTCGCTCTCCTGGCCTAGCGCTTGTCTTACTGTGCCGGGAATCATCAAGGTTAGGGAAGTGGCTTCCTTCAGGACACCTAGCACAGTACCTGCTGAGGTGTTTGGGTTGACAATTCATCGTGTAAAAGAAAAATTGTCTGAAACCTGGTCTGGAGCAAAAGGCTTTTGCATGATATAATTCATGACCTCCCTCTGGGAAGAAATTAGCATTCCTGATAAAATGCTTAAGCAATTTCCTGATGAACTCTAATGGAATTAAGCCTTGGGCTGGGAAACCAGCAACCCGCCCAGCTGACTCTCAGGCGGGAGTTTGGTGGCTGTTAACTGCCCGTCTTTCTATCTAGTTTAACAGTGATCTCTTTTCTAATAAAAATGTCCTTAGTTGGCTGCTGAGACGCCATTTTGCTCTCAGCACAACTGTAATAAAATTTGACACGCACTCGTAAGTACCTTGTCTGAAACATTTTTTTTAGCTTTAAATTTTGAAGTACTTTTAGACTTACAGAAAAGTTGCAAAAATAATACAGGTAATTTCTATACATCTCTCACCCAGCCTCTATCAATGATAACATCTTACCTACCTACAGTTCAATGATCAGAACCAGAGAATTGACAATACCACCAACTAAAGACTTTATTTGAATTTTGCCAGTTGGAAACTTTTTTTAAAGTTAAGATTCCAAAGCTGTAATTAGCTAATCTGAAATTTCATATAATGACTTTAGTAACGGGTTTAAGATCTTCCAGATATGTGCGTGCATTTTAACAATCACTTTCAGAAGCCAAACCTTATCACTCTCTTGCCTTTTGTCTAATAAGCAGCCTTTGATATCTTTCCATTGTGTTTGACCCTACTTCTTTCCAGCTAATACTTTTATTATGAAAGATTTTAAATATACAAATAAATACATCTATCAAAATTTATAGGGCCAGCCTCGTGACTCACTTGGGAGAGCATGGTGCTGACAACACCAAGTCAAGGGTTAAGATCCCCTTATCGGTCATCTTTTAAAAAAAAATTTATATAAAGTCACTTATTAGTAATAAAAAAATAAATTCAAATACTCCCAAGTGTGCTCTATAAAAATCAGTTGACAACATTAAGGGTGTTGACGGATTTACCCACCCTTTGTGCTAATTCTGAGGCCCACAGGTTGGGAACCACTGGTAAATCCATAATAAATCCAAATGGTAAGAAATTTCTATGTCAAAGAGTCACTTGGAGTTAGTGCCTTATAACTGACTCTTCTAGAGTTTCATGGGGGGGCAGCTGCCTCCCTTTACCTGCCTGACTAGGGGGACACCTGTTGTCCCAGAAGTGGCTTCTTAGGACACAGGAAGAGGAGGCAGGGAGAGTCCCAGACTTGCAGGAGCACAGAGAAAGTGTCAGGACATGTGGGAAAAGGTCAGAAATAAGCATGAGGGCTAGCTGGTTAGCTCAGTTGGTTAGAGCGCAGCCTTTTAAGATCAAGGTCACAGGTTCAAAAAAAAGGAAAGAAAGAAGCATGAGAGATCTGCTTATCCCTTCTAGGGATGGTGGAGAGGGGACGGGGAGGCAGCACAGGGAAGGGATTAGGGGTATGGACTTTGGAGTTAGGCAAAGCTGGGATTTAATTCTAGCAACATTACTTACTATCTACATCATCTCAGGAGAATTACATTTCTGAACCTCAGAAGCCTAGTTTGCAATATTGAGATAATGGAATACCTTTCTCATGGGGCTATGACTTAATGCTTAACATAGAGCATGGCATATACTAAAAACTGGAAAAAAAAACTCAAAAAAGAAGCTGCTAGTGGTGCTAGTAGTACTGGTAGTAGCAGCAGCAGCAGCCACAGTCACAGCCCAGCAATAGTAACATACACGAGAGTGTTGTACCAGCTCAAGAGCTGTGATGTAGGTGGGACTAAGTACTAACATGGATCCCAGTGGGCCCCGGGAACCAGATGGGGCAGGGAGAGAGAAGCACAGTGTGGAGCCACATGACTTGACAAGAAATGGACTGAGTGAGAATGGCACCGGAGGACAGGGGCCCTAAGTCCCACTTGCCTTCCTCTCTACCAAAAGCCTATTTCTCCCCACCAACCCCTGGATGCTTCCATGTGCATGCTCCCCCACATTCCCCACCCCACCCACCCCATCCCCGCTTCCCTGGCAGCCACAGATTGGTAGGTCATGAGGCCTCTGGAGGTCTCCCATCCCCAGAGCCTGAAGCCAGGGGAAGCTATTTTATAGAGTCTCAAATCAGGCCCAGTGAAAAGGCCCCAGGTCAAGGCCCACAGGCAGGGGACTGCTGAGAAGGAGCCCTCTCCCTCCACCCCTGCCCAACCCCCAGGCTGGCCGCTGAGCCCCTGGACTCAGCATGAGGGTGTACAGGGCTTTAATTGGCTCATTCCAGGCATTTGGCATCAGTGCGGGGCTCTTGGCTGCTCCTGGGATCTGCCTGTCTGTCTTCTCTCGGTGGGTCTTTGGGGGCCTCAGGGTCTGTCTCAGCTGCTTCGCTTGTTCCCAGCTCTCCCTCCATTGGGGGCCATCCTCTGTGGCAGACCCTCCTCATAGAGTTGAAGGACTGTGACCCCTGTGGGATTTTTGGCAGCAGCATCTCCCCTGGGCCACATGGGTTGCCACATAGAGAAAACATACGTGGGCCAGCCCTGCAGGGGGGAAGGGGCATCTCCACCTGTAGTTAGGTGGCTTCAAGGGAGTCATAGATCTGGTGGCTGCGGTTGGGCAGGCTGTGGCTCTGGTGGTTCTGGTGGTTTGGGTGACCTGGATGACCCTGGTGGGTCGGGTGATCTGGATGACCCTAGTGACTTGGGTGACCTGGATGACCTTGGTGGCTAGGGTGAGCTGGATGGCCATGGTGGCTTGGGTGACCTGGATAACCTTGGTAGCTAGGGTGAGCTGGATGACCCTGATGGCTCTGGTGGCCATGGTAACCATGGTCATGGAAGGTGTGTGTGTGGTTGGCACCAGCTATGGTGTTTTCCTGCTGGGCAAGGAAATTCACTTTCACCTTCATCTCCACCTCCTCCAGGGCCTTCAGCTCCTCCAGGTTGATGTCTGTGGACTCCAGGTGGCCTGAGTGCTTGTAAGCTGTGGCCTGCTGCAGTATGGAGTTAGCCAGGCACCGCCCCTTGGTGTCAATCTCCTTGGTGCAGGCAGCCACAGCAGCCCACGTGGCCTCTTCCATGGATGAGGATCTTCCAGACTCCTTGTGGGACTCTTTGATCACCGAGGACCCAGATGTCCTCTGTTTGCTGGTGAAGGACTCCCGGTGCAGAGCCGTGCCCCCTTCTCTGTGCCTGGTGCTGAAGGTCTCCACACGAATTGTGGTGCTGGCCTCTCCACTCCCACCCTCAGGCTGGGGAGCACTGCTGCTGGTGCAGGCATTGTTGGTGGGGACCAGCTTCTCTTCGGAAAAGCAGCTAAAGTGAGATTTGATCCAATTATCATTCTTTGCTTTGTGGGATTCTGGTGACTTGTCCTCCTCTGGTGCAGACTCAGAGGTGGTCTTCCTCCTCCTCTTTCTCTGAACCCACATCATAAGGCCTCCACCTCCTAGTAAGAGGGCAGTCCCCAGCACCACCTTGCATGATGGCTGCTGGATGAACTCCAAGAAGGTCTCCAGGACCCTATGCCAGGAAGGCAGAGCTAAGAGCACACTGGGAGTGGGGAGCCCAGGTGGTATGGCTCATGCTTGAAGGGGTAGGCTCCCCAAGGGTGTCTGGCAGGCAGGCCCTCTACTGTACCCTCTCTAGGATGCCCCTCCTGCCTCAGCAATGAACCCCATTGTGAGGACAACAATTGCGGGTGGGGTGGGGAGAGGTTGCATCATCCCTTATGTCTAGCCTGGCAGGCATTGCCTGAGGCCTGGGTCCTGTCTCCCACCCTGACAGCTGTCCCCACAGTCAGTAAAAGGGCAGCTTCTCCAATTCGGAGTCCTTTCTGCCTTTTGCTTATAACCCATTCTGCAACTCAGTACTTTTTAATCTTCTAGTCTTTAGTTTCTCCCCCTTCCTATCCAGTGGTCCCCAGGGGGCAGAGAACGCTGGGTCAAGCTGGCCATGGCAAAAGGACCCCCTTGGCCAGGCTGGCATCCATTCCTGGCTGCCTCAGACTGGTGTCTCCCTCTATCCAGAGCCCATCTTCGTTGCCAGTTCAGCATACTCCCTTCCCACTTGCAGCCCCAGCCCCATTATATGGCAGAGTCCTGAGGAAAGGGGCCCAGGAAGGAGCTCATTCTGGAATAACATGAGGGGGTGACAAGAGTGGGCTGAGAAGCCAGAGTGGATAGGATAGGAGATTTCACCAGGTTCCAGATCCCTGGTGCCATTCCAGGATGGGGCTGCAACCTCAAGCCTTAGTGATGCACCTGCAAACCTAGAACTTGCCCCCTGGTACATGGGCACGGTTCAGGTTGTGAGCAGGTGGGCCAGCTGGCCAGGCTCTCTGTAGGTGCAGACAGCTAAAAGCCTGACTCTTCATCTAAGCAACACCCAGGGCCCTCAGGGTAGAAACCAGCCTGAGCCACTCTACTTCCCCTCCCCCCCCCAAAGGCATCTAGCACATTAAAAAAAATGAAAAAATGTCAAAATAGTGTTGTAAAAATTGTGGTATTTTAAGCACAGTGTTATAACACCAAGGTCAAGGGTTCAGATGCTTGCACTGGCCAGCCACAAAAAAAAAAAAAATTGTGATATTTTAAAGAAAATATTTTCTTTAACAGAGTAATGGTGTTATTAAATGTCTATTACATATACAAAAATATTATATCTTATCACAAGAAACCATGGCCTGCTCTACATACTGAAGGAATAAAACACATGTGTAAAGTTTTACAGAGAACATCATCTCTCCAATCCTGCTGGAGTAGCTCTGTGATTGTCCACTAACCTCATTTGGAAATAACAATTCAAAGTCCGTCTTTGAGGTTGTTTACGGGTGTAAGTTCAGGTTCAAATGGCCTTTCTGCAACCACCCCTCCCTTCCCCCAGTCTCTGGTTCTTTTATTTAGAAAGAATATACTTTATCCAAATATTCAGTACAAATTAGCAATGCTAACAAAAATAATAAAAATTTAAAAAAAGAGTTACCCAGTTTCAGTCAATGCCTTCCAGGAGAATCTCTAACTGTTCACTGATCATCAAGGGCAGGTTCCCACTTTTACCATGTTGCAGGAGGCCCTCGCAGTGTGATGTGATGGTCCTGCCTCTGCCTCTGAGTGTTAGGCTGCAAAGTCTACCCCAGGGGCCAGGACAAGGCCAGGAAAACACAGATTTTAGAGCTAAAGTTGTTCGCTCCTTCCTTCCTGGGCATGTTGGCTGCATCCTGGGAGCAGTGGCAGGACCCTCTGGCTCAGTGTTCTCTGTGCCAGTGCCCCAGGTTTGAACTCCTTAGGAGGAATATGTTGAACCCTGTGGCAAGGAGCCTGAAGGCTCAATTCCCATTCTGAAATGAGAAACTGGATTAGAGAGGTTGGGTGATTTCTCCAAGGTCACTGAAACTAGCAGAACCAGTATTCTTTTTTTTTTTTTTTTTAAATATGACTGGTAAGGGGATCTTAACCCCTGACTTGGTGTTGTCAGCATCACGCTCAGCCAGTGAGCGAACCAGCCATCCCTATATAGGATCCAAACCCGTGGCCTTGGTGTTATCAGCACCACACTCTCCCAAGTGAGCCACGGGCCAGCCCTAGAACCAGTATTCTTACCTGGGTCTCTAAATCCGGATGCTGGATTCTTTCTTCCACAGCCCACTGCCTCCATGGTGTGTGGATAGGAGAGAGAGCAGATGGGAGCGGAAGCCTGCCTGGGTTGCCACGTGTGGCCCACGGCCTGCCAAGTCCACCGAAGCCTGAGCTCCTGGGCACCCCATGCCCTCTGCAGGAGTGGGTGTGTGGGACAAAAAAGTCTGAGGGTCTCTGCAGATTCTCTGGGTTGCAGGCAGAGCCCACTCTCACCACCCCTGAACTAGAGTGTCCTTGAACCTTGAAGCTGAAGCAGAGTCTTCTCTCAGAGGTTCAAGCAGCTTTTCATTCTGCTTCAAGGGAACCAGGTCTCTGCCCAAACCTGTGGGCCCCTATGAACCTAGCCACAGCAGAAACTTACTTAGAGCTGTGTCCCTGCTCAATGTGGGTGTCCACAGGGCATTCACTGTCACTCAGCACTAAGCTATGGATGGGGTCTCAGTGGGGCCAATGGTCCCTCTCACAAAGTGGCTTTGCCACAAAGCCAACCACAGTCATTTTAATAATTATTATCATTGAGATCAATACCTTTGAGTGTATGTCACTCTACAGTTTATAGCATGATTTCACTTGCAGTCTCTCGGATTTTTCTCCCAACGATCCAATGATAGGGGCATTATCACTCCCATGTGCCAAATGGGGAAACTGAGGTTTAGAGAGTTATCCCACAATAAGTCAGTGGCAGAGCTGTGGTTTTTTTTTTGTTTGTTTGTTTTTTATTTTGTCTTTTTCCGTGTCCGGCAACGGATCGCAACCCTCAGTGTTGCCCCCGTACCGGACCGGGGACCGGCAACGGGATTGCAACCCTCGGTGTTGCTCCCACGCCTCGCTCAGCCAGTGAGCGGGAACCGGTCTGTATGTGGGATCCGAACCCTCGGGCGGGAGCGCCGCCGCGCTTCCCAAGCGGCGCACTATCCAGTGCGCCACCGGGCTGGCCCAGAGCTGTGGTTTGAAACCAGAGTCCAGGGCTGGCCCATGGCTCACTCGGGAGAGTGTGGTGCTGATAACAAGGCCGTGGGTTCGGATCCTATATAGGGATGGCTGGTTCGCTCACTGGCTGAGAGTGGTGCTGACAACACCAAGTCAAGGGTTAAGATCTCCTTACCGGTCATCTTTAAAAAAAAAAAAAGAAAGAAACCAGAGTCCATGGTCTTAACTGCTACACTGCACTGCCTCTGTCAGAGCCACACTGTTCCCAAAGCTGGGACCAGCCAGTTAGATGCTATTTATTGAATAGTATGGTCTAGCAACTCAGAGGGTATAATGAGAGTCAGCAAGTGAAGTGAAGCGGAGCATGAGCCGTGCAGTCAGACCTGAGTTCAAATCTCAGCTCGGCCAAGTCTTAGTTGAGTGACCTCGGGCAAGTAGCCATTGCACTGAGCCCCAGATTCCCATCTGTAAGATGGTGCTGTTGAGAGCACTACCTCAGGACACTGCCACAGTGGTGGACAAGGGCTGTCAGGGCAAGGCAGGTGGATTTGCTATTTTCTTCTATCTTCAGTTATTGCACCTGTGCTAGTGTTGCATGTTGAGTGTCACAAATGTGATCTTATCCCTGACCTCAGAGAGGGGGAGAGCCGTGTGTAAAGAGGGAGATGAGCCAGAGAAGCCAGAACAGGGAGAGTTAATTCTGCTGAGGGAGGCTTTGCCCAGAGAGAGTGCGCAAACAGGCTTTGAGGGAAACAAGACTGCTGACTGGACCATCGCATGACCCATCTGCAGGGTTCCTAGCTGACCAGACTTTCACACCATTATCCAGTTTGAGCCCCACTGTAATGCTGGGAGCTAAGAAGGCTCTTTAGCAGTTTACAACTGCAGAAACTGAGGCAGGTGAGGTTTGGTCCAAGGTCACAGGCCAACAGGGAGCTTCCCGTCAGTTTCCTGACTCCAGGTCAGTGCCCCCCGTTCCTCTCCCATAATGAAATGACCTGCAGGGTACGAGACTATCCCCGAGCAGCTTGACAGAGCCCAGGTACCCTACCCTGATTTCTGGCTGAAGAGAATGGGGTCATTCACAACTCCCTGATTCCCCTGGTGGCCAGGTCCCACTTACCTCGGAAGGGGAAGGTGCCCAGTTTGTGCAGATTCTCCTCCAGTTTCCCATAGTCCACCTCTGCAGTGGCAGTGAAGGGGGTGGTCACAGGAGGGTAGATGCCTGCGATGTCCACCTTCTTCCCCGCCCCTGAGGCCCAGCCCCTCATGTTCCTGGACAAGCCCCTGCTCAGTCCCTGCCTCACAGAAGACCAGACCCGAGGGCCTAGCATCTCTGCGGGAGGCCTGAGGCCCAGCTGGTCTGTGCCCCAGAGGGAGGCTGAGCCTGGACTCCTTCCACCCCCCTGTTAATGATCAATGTGTCTAGTTAAAAATTTACAGCCCCTCTGACTTGTGGCCACTGGGGCAGGCCTGAGCTGGGCACCCCCAGGGTCAGGGGCAAAGCCTATAGGCCCCAGGGGGCCCTTCTTCCCCCTGAGGAGCAGCTAGAGAAATGCCACAACCCAGTGTCCCTATGGCCAGATGGAGGGCTGCTTCCTGGGGTCCTGACACTAAGTGGAGTCTCCAGCAGGGCCTAGGCCCTCCTCCCACAATTCCCAGCCCTAAAGCAAGAGCTGGGCAGTTTCCACAGCAGTTGCTTTGCAAGGCTGGTGGAGCCGGTTGGCTGAGCTGGTCCTGCCTTGCAGGAGGTGTGGCAAAGCTGAGCAGTAAACTGCCTTGAGGAGCTTCCCCTCCACTGCCCCACTCCCCTGCCAGGCTCCTCCTGCCAGGCAGCCACGTGACAGGCCACACACAGCCCCACAGGACAGCAGGCACCAAGAAGGGGCCCAGGATGAGTGCATCGCCATGCTGATCTGTGCAGGGGCCAAGCCTGGTCCTGGGGATTGGGAAGGGTCAGGAAAAACAGGGTGTCAGGGAAGAAGCAAGAAGGGACCATGGTAGAAATGCAGCAGGGCTGGCTCAGAGGGGCCGACAGGCTCCAAGTTCCCCTCTTACCCAAGCCCACCCTTACCCCAGTCTTTCTTCATTCCTAAATATTTTGGACACAGATGGAAACAAACATCATAAATAGCAAAAACAACTTTTTTATTGCAGTAGTTTGTGGGTGCTTCTGGAGTGGACAGAGGAGTAGCTGAGTCCTTAGTTAGCTCTGGGAGCCATTATGACCCTCTGGCTGCACACAGGGCAGGGGTGGGGCCTGGCTAGGTCAGGGCAGGCATTTACTGAGCTGGCACAGGTTGAGGGGTCTCTCGCCCACTCTCAGAAGGTTCTTCTAGCCCGTTCTGCTCTGAACTTGGCCCAGGATGTTCCAGGGCATGCCGGGTGTCAACCTGCCACAGCTGTACCAGGTCTGTGGGCGTCTTTCCTTCCTGGGGGAACCAGGAGAACATCTTTCACTGTTCAGAACTCTCTACTGGACGGTGCCTTCCTCTACACCAGTGGTTCTTAACTGGGGGCAACTGGAAATGTGTGAAGACATTTTTGGCCATCACAACTGGTGGTGGGGTGGGTACTGCTAGTGGATAGAGTCCAGGGATGCTGCTTAAACATCCTACAGTGCACAGGACAGTCCCCCACAACAAAGAATTATCCAGCCCAAAATATCAATAATGCTGAGGTTGAAAAAACCCTCATCTACACCCTCTCCATATCTTCCTGCTTTTCCCATTATCCCCTGAGCCTTTCTTGAGCCAGAGGGACCCTCCCATAACTCTCTTTTGTGATTGCTCTGAGCAAAAGCAAAGAGCTTGGACTAGGGGACATGGATCCTAAGAAACCTCAGAATCACCAGGAACAAACATGGTGGGCTAGGAATGGTGACACCAACCAAGTGCTTAGGTTCCTTCCAGCTCTGTCCCTCCACAATTTTGGCCTCCTTAGGCCTGCACATTTAGACCCCCTTTGACCTATTTGGGGGCCTTCAGGAAGTCCTCTTCCTGCCCCTCCTGGCTGTTTCTCTGCACTTGTACTCTGGACATAGGCACATACAGAGAAAGTTGGGAAGGTGGGCAGTTGGAATGGTGTTCTGGAAGAGGACAACTTTCTGTACTGTGATGATGGGCCAGAGCCAATGATATGTGTCCCTAGGCTGGGGGCAAGATAGACCTCCACTGCTCAAGTGCTCACACTGATTACTGAATCAGGGAAGGAATGTACTTACCAGGTTTTTGGCCAACATGTCGGCCCCATGCAGGAGCAGCAGTTTGATAATTTTGTAGCGGTTGAGTCTCACAGCATCATGCAGGGCACTGTCCCCTTCCTAGGGCCAGTGTGGCACTCAGCATGGCCCTTACAGGCAGCAGGCAGGGGGGCAGGATGATGGGAGGTGGGCCTGAGGCCCTGCTTAGGAGCCACAGTCCTGAGGGCCCCAGAGGGAAGTTGCGCTCGCCTGCAGGAGCATACAGGCTGCCCATAAAGCCATTGTGGGGCTGAGCAGGGGGGAGGCTGGCACTCACTCTGTCTCTGGCATTGATGTCCATGCCCAGGGTTAGAAAGTGTTCCACGATCTCCACCTGCCCTGTCCGGACCGCTACATGCAGGGGGGTGCTCAGCAGCTGGGTAGGGAGTAAACAGGAACTGTTGGCTGAGGGGGCCTGGACCATGGTCCCCTGAGATAGGAGGCTGTCTTAACTCCAGCTTAATCCCTCTTCCAAATCCTAGTGCCAAGGCCTAAGCCCTGGAGGGACAGGGAATGGTGTACTTTCCCACCATTCTATCCAAAGGTCTAACTCTAAAGTCTTAAATGCCACCTCTTCCAGGAAGCCTACAATGATTCCCCTCTCACCCAGTTCTGAACAACTGTTCACTCCTACATCCTTCTTTTAATAATTATAACAGATGTCATTTATTGAGAAATGACTATGTGATGGGCATGGCAAAAGCTCACAAAACATTAGCCCTATGTTGAAAAAATAATTCATTTACATACATTTTCCCACCTAATCTACATAAGAACTCTGACAGGCATATTACAGATGAGGAACAGAGGCTCAGAGGCTAAATCACTTGTTCAAGGTTACACATGAAGGAGTAAATGAATAGAAGGATGGTGGATGAATAAATGAATTAACAGATAAAAAAATGGATGAATGGATGGATAGATGGATGGAAGAATAGACAGAAGAATGATGAAGGACCACATGAATGAACAAATTCTACATCTTTTGAGTGGTCCCAAAGCCCCCAAGATAGTGTGTCTCTTGTCTACCCCTCTCCTCTGCTCTTCCTGAAGCCATCCCCAGATGGTGGTCTCTCAAGGACCTTCAATTAATGGGAGGAACCCACCCCTGGGCTGGGAGGTCCAGGAGGACACTGCTTTAGCTTCCCTGCTCAGCAACCACTCCAGAAACCAAAGCAGCTCACTACCTTCCTGCCTCCTGGGATTTCTTGCCCTCTGTGTCCCGCTCTCCTCCCCACCCCAATATCTGCTGCGTCTGAGCATTGTCACCTCACCTTATCCCTCACATTTGAGTCTGCTCCTCGGCTTTGCAGGAGTTTTACCACTTCCAAGTGGCCCCCACGGCAGGCCCAATGCATGGCTGTGCAGTCCAGCTAGAAAGGAAGGATGGGGCCTAATTGCAGAGCTGCAGGGAATAAAGTGCCCTGAGGGAAAGGACCCCAGTCAGGAAGGCAGGGGGATATCCAGGGGAAAGGTACAGGGAATGGGTAGAGGCACTCCTGTGCCTCAGCAACAGATCAAGTGGAGCAGAAGAACACTTAGGGCCCAACTAGTCCAAGCCAGATTTACACAATCCACAAGAGGTGGGACCTAGCCCCTGAGCAGCCCGATTATGTCCCAGGTTGGTGGGGAGAGAGGTCTGTTGGTACTGAACCCACCTCTTGCCTTCCACCTAATACCTGCCCTCTTGCTCACCCGATCCTGAAAGTCCACAGTAGCCCCACTCTCCAGAAGCTTCTCCAGGATCTCCAAGTGGCCCTCCAGGGAGGCTCGGTGCAGTGCTGTCCGGTGGAACTGTCCCCAGAGAGGCTGTTAGGGCCTGGTCTCTGGCTCCAGGCCTGAGCCCATCTCTATTCTGACCCCTGTGTGGGCTCCCCATCTCTTCTGTGTTCTGCCAGCTGCTTTATGTTGTATACAGATCAGCCTTGGAGCCTTCTGCCCTGGGGACTGACCTTCTCACTGCCCCCAAGCACATCAAGTCAGGGTGCTCCCTTTGCACAGGCTGTTCCCTCTTCTGGGCCTGCCTGTTTTGCCCTCACTCCCTGTAAGTGCTTGATGAAAATCTGCTACTCCTTCAAGATGCTGCTCAAGTGCCATCATTTCCTTGAAACCTCTAGGCCAGAGCTGCCCTAGGGGCCCAGCCAACCCTTGACTGTGAGAGAGCATTAGATGGCAGGCTGAGTCTTGCTGGACTCTATTTCCCCTGAGTGCCTAGTCCAGGGCCAGGATGAGAAGGCCACACTGATTACTGATCCCAGGAAATAATGAACTTTCTCCCTTCTCAGTGCAGTCTGCTTAATGATTTGGACTCATGAAACACTTGGGCTACAGTGTGTATCTTCCCATATTCTAATGATCTGGTTATGTGTAAATCTCCCCATGACTTTCAACTCTGTTTTTTTTCTTTTTTTGTACTCCCAACACCTAGCACAGGGCTTAAACAAATTGAAAGAATTTTTTTTTTTTTTTTTTTTAAAGATGACCGGGAAGGGGATCTTAACCCTTGACTTGGTGTTGTCAGCACCACCCTCTCCCAAGTGAGCTAACCGGCGTGAGCTAACCGGCCATCCCTATATGGGATCCGAACCCGTGGCCTTGGTGTTGTCAGCACCACCCTCTCCCAAGTGAGCTAACCGGCGTGAGCTAACCGGCCATCCCTATATGGGATCCGAACCCGTGGCCTTGGTGTTGTCAGCACCACACTCTCCCGAGTGAGCCACGGGTCAGTCCCCAAATTGAAAGAATTAAGACCCTGGAGTCTAAAGAACAGAAAGGACATGTGGTCAATGTCTACAATAATTCAGACCAAGGGTGGGTAATAATTAACTTGCTTACTCCCAGGACAGGAAAGCAAGAGAACACCCTAGAAGTGTGAAAGAGGCAGTTTCAGGGAAAACAAAAAGAAGTATGATGGGTGACAGAAAAAAATCTGAAAACAGAGGCGAAAGTTGCATGACACTGTGAATGTAATTAATGGCCTTGAACTGTACACTTAAAAATGGTAGAAATAGCATATTTTATGGTATATTTTACAACAATAAAATAATAAAAATAGTTTTTAAAAGGAAGCACAATATTATACCATGAGAAACAAAAATATCATACCCTAGCACGTGCTTTATAGCTTTTTCATTCATTCAATAAATACTTATTGAGGTGCTAATATTCCATCTGATCACTGTAGCACCTTATGAGGGAGTAGGCCATTTCACAGAGGAGGAAACTGAGACATGGAGAGGTGACCAGCCCAGCCACAGGTCTCACAGCTAGTGAGTGGTGGAGATGGGATTTGAGCCCAAATCTCCTGATCCTGGGCTCTTTTTATTTGATCCCATTCCTCTTTCTTCCCTAAATAAACATGTGACATTTGTTACTCTGGAGGTGATTCAAGATGGAAAAGGGTCTAAAAAGGATTTGGGTAAATTCCCGAGTGGGGAAGGGAGCACTCCCCGTCCCTTCCCAGCCCACCGACCCGTGCCTTTTCTCAGGTGCACCCACAAGCGGGCTGAACCAGGATCGGAGCGGGGTGGGGGTGGCAACTCTGTAAATTCCCGAGTGGGGAAGGGAGCACTCCCCGTCCCTTCCCAGCCCACCGACCCGTGCCTGTTCTCAGGTGCACCCACAAGCGGGCTGAACCAGGATCGGAGCGGGATGGGGGTGGCAACTCCGACAGGAGGCAGGTGCAGGTGTGGGGCGGGGGTGGGGGAGCATCACCTCATCGCAGGTGTCAGCGGAACCCCCGTCAGCCAGGAACTTCTCAATGACCTTCATTTTCCCCTCCACGGCGGCTTTCAGGAACGTCTCCTCCTCCACAGGGCCGGTCTGCAGGGTGCGAATCCAGTCACGCGGGCCCGTCCCCGCCACCCCCTGCCTACACAGGTGTCCTCCCCAGGATCCTTACGATCTCCTCGGGCTCCGGGGGCGGCTCCTGGGAGGCGGCCAGGGCTTCCCGCTTCTTCTGCTTGCGTTTTTTCCGCAGCTCGATGAGGTTCTGGATCCCGCCCACATCGATGATCTCGCGCCGCAGGTCCAGGGACGTCTTGCGCACGCGCTCCTGGCCCTGCGTGGGGACGGCCATCAACCCCCACACTGGGGCACAGAGTTTGTGAGACTTGGAGAACCCCTGAGCTAAAGAGGAGGTGGGGGTGGAGCGGGTAGGGAGACCTTCTCAAGAGAGAAGGAACTCATCAAGACAGAAGGAACCAAAGTCTCACTCTCCTTCCAGGACCAGATGGCTCAGATCGGGGGACTCTGGGGTAGAGATTCTGCACTGCTGACAAGCTGGGCGGGTGAGCTGTGGTCCTAGGGCCACATGAGGAGAGGAGGAGCGAGGCCTTAAATCCCTGGCCCATCCCCTGAGTGCAGACACTGGGTTCTCCCCTACTGACCTTGACCTTTTGTAAAGCCGGGCTCTGAGTCCCCTGATGCTTTTCGTCCTCTAGCACAAGCAGGTTCATGGGCAGCTTCTGGTGGTCGGCTCCTCCGAGTTTCTGGTGAGCCAAGGAGCGCGCCTTCTGTACCACCTGGGGAGGCAGGTAGCCTCTCCCCCAACCTCTCCGAGAACACCCCACAAGGTGGCCTCTGTGTGGCTTCAGGCCCTTCTGGCTGGTCTTTGAGGATACCAGACAAGAGGAGGCAGGGCTCCTGGAGAGGCCCCCAAAAGGGGGCACATTCCACAATTCCCCACCTCAGCATTAACCCCAACCCCAGCTCAAACACCTGCCCACTGACTGCTGTGGGTCCCCAGCAAAACAAAGATTAAAAGCCACTGGAGTCAGTTTTTCATGAAATTAATTATACTCACTTTTTTACACACCAAGTTTTTGTTTGTTTTTACTTTTTTTGGGGGGGGGCATTAAAAATACACTTTGAAATAATTGTAATAAGAGATGATATTTATTTTTTATTTTTTGGATGTCTGCTGATACAGGAATCTGAACCCTTGACCTTGGTGTTATTATAACATTGTGCTCTAACCAACTGAACGAACCTTAGGCCAGCCCTTATAGTTATTTTTTAAATGGCCTTACTTGGCAATATAAAAATTTGCAACTCTATGTCAGACACCAATTTTTTGTCTCAGATTTTACTGCTCTGTGAAATCTACAGCTTAGAAACGATTGCTCTCAGAGAAACGAAGGGATGGGAGCAATAGCTCCTCAGCTTTCAGCCTAAAGTAGACTCTAAGCACTAACATCATTCTCACTGTGATCATGGGTTAAATTCCCTCTCCTCTCCTCTCCTCTCCTCTCCTCTGCATTTGTAGCCATGACTTATCTGGACTACTTCTTCACTCTCTGTGAAGCGCTGGCACTCCCATCTCTGGAGTCCCCGCATGGAGCTTGTGTGGATGTGAGCCCAGGACATTTGCCCAGGTTGTGGGGTGTGGAGTCAAGACAGCAGGTGACAAAGAGCAGCCACCCTTACAGAGCACTCAGCTTCCTTTCTCAGTCCTCACTGAGCTCCAGCGTTAGCCTCTTTGAGGGTGATTTTGAGGGCTGATTTCCCAGGTCTTCATTTTGAAGGTCCTGTTGTCTACTGACTTCTCCCTTTCGTGTCAGGCTCACATGGTTTGGGGTCTCCTCAGTGCTGGTCTCACCTGGAACACTGCATCTTCTTCCAGGGACAAGAGATGACCTGGGGCTGCAGCTACTGCTGTTTGTGGGACTCCGGCTGGGCTCCTCATGGAGCATCCAGAGGGTGGGCTTGTGTCTTAATCATCTTGGTATCCCCAGCATCTATGACAGAGCCTAGCATGTAGTAGGTGCTCAGTGAACGTTTTGGTGAATGAATGAATGGATGGATGGATGAATGAATGATGGCAGGTGGGCTCGGCATCTCTGCCCACCCCTAAGATCTCAGTGATGACCTAACCCAGTAAGCTCCCCACAACAGAGCTCCAGCCCCTGGGCTGGCCTCCAGGGTCCTCCTTCCCCTCCCACACTGGGGAGGGGGTGCTGTCTAGACAGAGGCTTTCCTCTGAGAACCCTGCTAGGCTGGGGCCTGGTGGAAACAGCAGTAGGTATTCTAAGGCCTTACCCAAACTCTATATAGCCCCTCACTTCAGATTTGTCTTTGTGGGCTGGCACACAAGAGGCACTCAATAAATGTTTGTTGAATTGGATGTTAGCTCATGAAACAAAACAAGACTCCTGCCTTACTTCATAGATCGTTGTGCACATTAACTGAGAGAATGCCTGTAAAATGCTTGGCACAGTGCCTGGCATGGAGGAGACACTCAGTGAGAAGGTTGGCTCTGTGGGCACCCAGTGTCCCGACAGCTCTGTAGCTATATTTGTTGGGTGAATGAATTAATAGATGATAACTGCTGTGTGTTCCCTAGGTGAAGGTCTCTGTGTGTCATGGCACACTCCAGAAATGGTGCAGCAGCATGACTCACCTGCTGGCACTCGCCAGCCATGTGCACGTGCCCTTGCGGGAGTGAGAAGTGAGATTCTTGGAGATCCAAGGATGCCCCAGCCACGACTCAGCTAGCTCAGGCCAAGCTCTTCCTTGGCAAACCTCACCTCATCTCTTCTTCCCTTGGAATCCTGATCCTTCCCTCTTCCTCACCCCTCATTCAGTCAGACTTTCCTTTTTGAATGGCATCTCCATGTAAAGGATATATCTCCTCCCTCCAATCCTGTTAGGGCTAACCTTCCCCCTCCAAGTCTTCCGTAGGGCCATCAGAGCCCCCTTCCTAAAATAGGTCAGATGGCATCACTCCCTCACTCAGCAACATTTGGCAGCTCCCCACTTCCCACAGAATACGTGTCTTTTACATGGCCCTCTCTGGTGTGTCCTCTGCCTCCCTTTCCAGCCTTACCCCTCCTACCAGGCTCTCTCGTAATATCCATGCTTTCGCTCATGAAAACTTTAGCTCCTGTCATTGCCTTAGCCTGGAATACTCTCCCCTGTCCTGATGATCTCCACTAACCACTGTTGAAGGCCCAGCTCAAATAGCTCAAATATTTTTTCCACAGAGTGGTGCTTGACGGGCCACAGTCATGACAATTCACCCTCCCTTTGTGCTCCATCACTTCTGATCCACACCTCTGTTTAACCATTCTTCCCTCTGCCTTCTTAGTTGACTAAGCAACTGACCAATGTTGGCTAAAATGAATGCTGGGTTGATAAAAAGGCAGGGTCTGGGCCATATGGTCCTCCCATTGCTCAAAGAACCGGGCTCTTGGCAGAGCAGACACTAGGTCAAGTGTTACTTTAAATACAATGAAGTGTAGGACAAGCCAGCACCCCTCACCCCACATCCTCGTCCCACCCCACTTCCTCAACCAAGAGAAAATGCAATTGCCCAGAGCCCCATGCTTGCCCCAAAGGCCTTCCCAGGTGTGGCTGGCAGTCCCGGGAAAATCCAAACTTCCTTTCCTAGGATCCCTTCCTCACTCTGTTCCCCGTATTTATTCATCTCAGTGACCACATACTGGGCTTCCTCCCATCCCACGCTCCCACCCAGCAGCTGGGAGATCTCAGGGCTGCACATTCCTGACATTCCCAGGCAGCACCCCAGCTGTCTGCCCTGTACACAGACCTGTCTCCTGAAGCCCAGGTGGGTAGGCAGGGTCTGTGCAAGCCCAAATCAGCTCCCCTGCCCCACTGACTCTCAGTTTTGGGGGCTGAAGCCTCAGTCTCCTGCCATCAGCAACCCCCTCTGCCAGGAACACCCTGAATAAGGCCAGCTGGGCCCTTGATGACACCTGTCCCCATCCCCACCACATATGTGGCAGCCAGGCTCTCCCTTCCCTTGACAGCAGAGCTGGATCTCCTCAGAACCCCCTCGGGCCCCCAAGCCCCTGCCCCCACCTTGCTCTCTTCCTCTTGTGCCAGCCGCTGCTCGATGAGCTCCGTGGCCCTCTGCACCGCCTCAGAGTCCTCCGTGGTGCCATCCATAACTGCCTCAGCAGCCCTCTTCACCGCCTCAGAGTCCTCCATGGTGCCAGCCGTAACTGCCCTCGGCAGGCCACCGGGCCTCAGGGGCTTTATAGGCCAGAGCACCCACCCCATCCAGCTGGGCGCCTTTGCCATGAGCTCACCGGCCCAATTCTCCACCTGCCTCTCCCAACCTGTCACCTTCACCTCGGGCAGCCCCAGGCAGCAGGGGGAGCCAGGGACAGGGAGCAGGGACAGTTGCCCCCCCCCAACTCCTGGCCTCTTGGAACCAGAGGGCACAGAGCCCCAAGAGCAGGGCTGCAGGAAAGAGCCTGTCCAGCCTCTGTTCCACGTGCTTGGGCCCAGCTGGGCCATAGCCAGGGCAGCTATGAGGGACCAGCCGGCTGCATGCCCTGCTGGATGACAGCACCACCTGCTGGATGCCGGGAAACCCTGTCCAGCCAGCAACAAACAGCAAGGGTGCCTGAAACCAAACATAGGGACCCAAGACAGGCCTGCACCCCCAGGCTGTCCTGCGAAAAGGCCTTGCTGGCTGTGGGAAGGGGCAGACTGTTTCGTCCAGGCCAGAGTACCAGGGCAATGGTGGGAGTTAAGGGCAGCTGCTTCCCTATCTGATTGGTAGCTTGTGCAAGCCTCTGTCTCTCTGGGGTCCCACAGTGCCCCCCAGCAAAGCATCACTAAGTTGGACAGTGTGTCCATTAGTCATGGACAAACCTTATCTATCTGTCTCCTCCCTCAGCCCCTCAGGGTAAGTCCTCAGTGGGCCTCTGCAGGACTTCTTGCTTCAAGAGAGGGGTCTCAGGAAGCCAGAGTGCGGTGCCACGCCCAGGTGAGAGGAACATCAGCTACGCCTGATCATTCTTCCCTCCTGGGGTTTCCCTATCAGGCCCAGACAGCACCAGGCTACCCTGACCAAAGGCCAGCCATGCTCACTGAGGAAGAAACATACTCCCACCTGGAGAGAAAGCAGACCTTCACTTTTTCAGTTCCACACCTGGGACTTGCAGGATCGAGCCCTGGGTCATGACAACAAAGGTTTAACCTGCTGATAAACCGCAGATGCCCCAGCTCCATGTTTCTGTGACACTCACATGGCCTGCCCTTAGCTAAACAACCTTATCTAAGATCCCTCTCTCTGCAAATATGCACACATTCCCCTAAAGAAGCATGAGGAACCGGTTCCTTTTTCTCTCTGGCTCCCTTGCTGGCAAGCTGACACAAACCTCTGACAAATGCTCATCATCTAAATTTGTCAGAGATTTTGCTTTAACATCACCACGGGCACCGCGTCTCCAGGATTTCCACACACTTCAGTTGTGAGGGCCCGGCCTGTGGGGCTGGAGCCAAAAGGTGGCCCCTCCTGCTGCGGGAGCAGACCAGCAGCAACTAATGCCACCTTCCTGAGGTGCTGCCTTCGCTTTCAAAGCACTTTCACATGTTTCCCCATTTAATCCTCCCAGCAACTGATGGAGGAAGCAGGGCAGGCAGCTCCATCACCACTTTAAAAAAAAGCAAACCGGGTTCAGAGGTTAAGTGGCTTTTCCCGAGGACCCATGAGAACATATCAGGGCCCAGAAGACTGGCAGTGCAAGGCTTGCTCTGCTGTCTGCTCTGCTGTGCCCAGAGCAGCTGGGAAGGCCATGCACCTACCTGCTCCCACACCAGAACTAGCTCCGGGAGTCAAATGCCAGGCAAGAGAGAAGGAGCAAAAGGCTTTATTGATAAATAGGCAGATATGTCTGTACACAGGGACCTGCTGTGGGGGCCATGACCAGGCTGTAAACCCCCCACCACTTGGGTTACACAGCCAGAAGATGGCTCTGTGCAGACCCCTGCCACAATGCCCAGCTGTCGGCCACATGTCTCTCATCTCTGCCAATTGTGCTGGAGGCAGGGAGAGGCAGAGGCCTGCCTCAGGCTTCCTGAGCCCTGGGGCTCACTGGTATCTCCCTCCCCTCCAGGGGACTGGCACTGTGCCCAGGGCAGAGCCAGGGGGTGGGGCAAAGGAGGGGACAGCAGCTGCTTCAGACCCTGAGCAGAAAACCGGAGTGAGCACAGCTGGCAGCACCAGATGACAGATCTGGGCTCCAGAGACCTCTGGGCTGGCCTTCATGGCTTGAACCTGCTGTGGGAGAGAGGCCTTTTCTCTGACATGGTTGGCAAGGCCTGTGTGTGGCAGCACTGCTTCCTGGGTGCTGGGCACTGGAGGCCCACAGTGCCCCAGGAGGCAGGGTACTTCATGGCCCACCCAGCAGCCATACACCAGGGAAGTGCCCCTGATGAAAGAAACAGCACTCAAAGGCAGCAGCTGGGTGGGGGCCTAGCACTCCAGGGGGCCTCTCTGCCCTGCAGAGGCCCTCCATGGACTCTCTTCCCAGGCATCCGTGGGCCCGTCAGTCCTGGGGTGGTGGGGGCTGGTTGATGATGACCTGGATGACAAAATCTTTCTGGATCTTGGTTTCCTGGAGCCGTGTGCGGTCTGTGAGCAGCTTCCCAGAGAAGAACCATCGCTGCCAGGACGGCTCAATGCCCTCCTGGGCATGCAGCTGCCGCTTGAGCTGGCCCACTGTGTCGGGCAGGCTGGCGCTGAGCCTCACGTCCTTGCCTGTGGAGAGGCGCACCTTCAGTGGAAACTCACGGCGCACGCTAGGGGTGGGCTCGGGGGGCTCCAGGCTCTCCTCCTCCATGTGCTCCAGCAGCAGGTTCACAGGCGGCGACAGGCAGTAGATGGGTAGCTGGTAGCGGTTGCCCAGCTCATCATAGCATTCGCAGAGGGTGCCTGGGGGAGAGCAAGGCCGTCAGAGTTGGCCTGGGGACCTGCTGTCATGGACTGAATATCTATGTCCCCAAACACTCATATATTGAAACCTGAATCCCTAGTGTGACTGTATTTGGAGAAGGGGCCTATTTGGAAGTAATTAAAGATAAATAAGGTCATAAGGGTGGGGTTATTATCTGATAGGATTGCAGTCCTTATAAGAAGGGACACCAGAGAGCACGTGTGTGTGCACGTGTGCATTCTCTCTCTCTCTCTCTCTCCTCTCTCTCGTCCCGTCATGTCAGGGAGAACACAGCAAGGCAGCAGCCAGCACCGTGACCTTGGACTTCCCAGCCTCCAGAAGTGTGAGAATCAAATCTCTGTTGTTTAAGGCACCCAGTCTGTGGTATTGTTATGGCAGCTCAGACAGACTAACACACCTACCATGGCCACACTGCAGCCAGGTCTCCCCGGGCCGGCATCCTGGCTCACTCAGCACTGGCACATTATGTGACTTTTCATTTCTTCATTCAGTAACTCTTTCCCGAGCACATGTGCCGGGTGCTGGGGTCACAGGATGAACGAAACAGCACAGGCCCTGCTCTTCATAGGCCTCCATTTCCTTAATGGTATAATGTAGTGCACACAGAAATGTATTTACTGTGTCCTGAACACCTACTAAGTGCTGGGACTAGACTAACCGATGTTAGGTGTAACTTGTTGAATCCTAACAATCATCTCCCCTTTACAGAGGGAAGGCCCTCAGGCTCTAAATTCAAGAAGCGCCTTGCTCAAGGTCACACAGCTAGGAAAGGGAAACATTTGAGTTAAAACCGAGGTCTGAGACTCCAGAATTCCTGTTACCCTCTGCTTTACATGGCCCCATAAGGCTGCTATGAACTTTAGTGAGATAATGAGTGGAAGGTACTAGTTCAGTGCCCAGCACATGATAACCCACAGAAGGTCAGAACCTCAGACGTTCTGGGACCACCCTGAGCAAGCCCCTTGAGCAAGTCTTAGCTTGCATTCATCACACTGCACTGCAGATTTGTTGGTGTCTTCCGTTCCCTCATTAGGCAAGCACGGACTGCATCTCCTTCTTTGCGACCTCACGGCCCGGTCCTTGCTCAGTAAGCGTTACTTGAATGAACAAGTGAATAGCTCCACCCACCCCCACCCATCCACCCCCACCCCCAGCTTGGGTGGAAACTCTTGACACATAGCTGGCCACCAGCTTTCCTCCACCCCCGCAATGTACTAGCAACCCCCCAGCTCCAGCGGGGATGAGGGCCTGCCCTGCCCACGCACCGTGAGGCAGGGTGATGCTGGCTCCATCCAGGATGGCCTGAGCCAGCTCGTGGTCGTTAGCCTCAGCAGCGTAGGCGGCAGCCTTGAGGGCATCCCAGATCTCCTTGCGGCCCTCAAAAGCTGGTGCGGTGTCCCAGAACTCATCCCGTTTGCTCCGCAGCTGCCCATCGGTCATGGGGTAGTCACTCTTCCACTTGAGCCGCTCCTTCTTCAGGGGCTCATTGCGTCCTGTGCAGGGAAGAGGGAGAGGCTCAGTGTCCTAAAGCCATTCGAGCTGCATGCTGCCCCTCCCCTGCCCCTCACCACCCTGGGTCAGGCCCTGGCCTGTGCTGCACCCTGCCACCAGCTCCTGAGTATTTAGGTCTCTGGGGCCCTTTCTCAATAGAACGGAGGAGTCTGGAAACTCCACATACCCAACCTAGGGGCAAAAAATAACTATCAGCAGAGCATCCACTGCCTTTGTTTTTGTTGTTTTAACTCTACTCTTTGATTATAAAGTAGTACATATTCAGTATAAAAAAAATCTGGAAAGAATGTAGATGTGTGAAAATGATAACTGCCACGACTTTATGGAGCCGACTTGTGCCAGATCACAGGCTAGGCACTTGAGGCTCGTTATCCATTTGAGCCTCAAAACAACCCAACAGATGGGGAAACTAAGACCCAAAGAGTTTGTCATTTGTCTGAGACCACACAGGCACCAACTTAACACAAGACTCTGACTCCCAAGCTCACCCTCTATTAGCTGTCTGTACCATGCTGCCATTGGGGAAAAAATTACTCAGAATTCCACTATTCAGAAGTAACCACTGTTAACTCCTAACCATGTTTCATTCCAGCTTCCTTTCTGCCATTTTTCTCAATATAGTTGAGTTCATATTATTTCTATTTTTTTTATTTTTGGCAGTTGGCCAGTTCAGGGATCCGAACCCTTGACCTTGGTGTTACAATACCACATTCTAATCAACTGAGCTAACTGGCCAGCCTGAGTTCACATTATTAATTTCTTTATATCCCTTGATCCAGAAAGGACTTAAGATCTTTTCATGCTAATATACAACTTTCTGTTTATTTCACATTTATATTACCATCAATTTCCCATATGATTAAAAATTATAAACAATGTTAATGTCTTGTCACTAATGTTCTACCATATATAGTAACAAAAAATATTTAAACAAATCTGTCAAATGTCATTTTATTTTTTGTTACGCAGCTCCAAGTGACCTCTAATACAACTCCAGACCACAGTCAAGACTGAGGGCAGAGGTGTTTCTTAAAGACTGGTGCAGGGCCGGCCCGGTGGCGCACTAGATAGTGCGCCGCTTGGGAAGCGCAGCGGCGCTCCCGCCCGAGGGTTCGGATCCCACATACAGACCGGTTCCCGCTCACTGGCTGAGCGAGGCGCGGGAGCGACACCAAGGGTTGCAATCCCATTGCCGGTCCCCGGTGCGGTACAGGGGCAACACTGAGGGTTGCGATCCGTTGCCGGACACGGAAAAAGACAAAAGACAAAAAAAAAAAAAAAAAGACTGGTGCAGACTCAGTCATCTCAAAGCTGAAGGCAGAGTGATTGACAGGAGGGAGGTCTAAAACACTCTGCTTCCACTGTAACTCAGATCCTACAAGTGAGAGGCAGAACTAAAGCTGGGGCTGGCACCAGGCAGCTCAGGGGAAGAGAATGGCATTCCCCGACCACTAACTGTGTGAAAGAATCCCATGTAAGCACTTTATTTATATACATTATCCCATTTCATCCTTGCAATAGCCTTAGGTGGTAGGTATTATTATCGGT
The DNA here is from genome assembly GCF_000696425.1 of Galeopterus variegatus. NCBI lineage: Eukaryota > Metazoa > Chordata > Mammalia > Dermoptera > Cynocephalidae > Galeopterus > Galeopterus variegatus. Next base: position 323,125 of record NW_007727002.1, on the reverse strand, counting down.
ATTTCACAGATGGCAGGACAGATTAAATGACTTGCCTGAGGTCACACAGTAAGTGACAGAGTGAGGGCTCCACCTCAGATCTGGCTGAATCCTGTGGTTTTGCTGTCTGAATTCACAGCTACCTGCGTGGGCAGAAATCCTAAAGCTGAACGTTTAATTTAAAGTGTTCCTGGGTTGGCAGAAGGAAATGCAAATTGTCTTCGGAGGAAAACAACTTCAAACTAAGCCTCAAAGAATTCTCAAGATAAAGTTCCAAGGAAAATAAATAATAAGGTCATAATTAAAAAACACAAGATGCAAGGAAATAAGGCAATATGAGCCCAGCAAAATCAGCAGACAGAAGAATCAGACATCCAGAGACTTTGGAATGGGATTTATCAGACACAGATTATGAAACACTGAGTTTAAGAAATAAGAAAGCCTTAAAAATATAAATAAGGAATAAGAGATTATAAAGAATGACCAAGCAGATTTTAAAAGAATCATATAGGACTTTTAGAAATGAAAAATATAATAATTGAAATTCAGGTGGTCTAACATTTTTAATCAGAATTTCTAGAAAGATACAATAGGAAGAATGGGGATGAAGCTATATTCAAAGAAATCATAAAGATGTCCATTCTCCCCTAATCTATAAATTTAATGTAATTCCAATAAAATTCCTAAGTGGAAGTTTTTTCCTCCAAGGAACCTGGCAAGCTGATTATAAAATTTATGTAAAAGAACAAAGATACTCCTAAAGAGAAACAAGGTGGGAGAACTTCACTGCCATTATTAATACTAATTATCAAGCTATTGTCAGCACAGTACTGGAACAGGGACAGACAAATGAGCCAACAGAATAGACAGTCCAGAAATAGACCCAGGCATATACAGAAACTTGCTTAAAGCAAGAAAGAGCATTGCTGATGGGGGGGTGAAGGGGTGGGAGTGGTGTTGGGACTACAGGTTCTCTATATAGAAAAACGTGAAACAGAATCCCTACCTCACACCCAGCCATGAAAAAAAAAAAAAAAACCCCACATCAATCAAAGGCTTGAATATCAAAGGCAGAAAGGAAGCACTGAAGAAATAGAAAATTAAAATTTTGTCCATGTGACTTTTTGTGAAGTTTGGCCTGGAGGTGTTTTTGCCTTGACCAGGGAAATAGCTCTGCTTCATGATTTCTGGACTCCTTTTCTCTTTGATTCCTTAGCACTGATGGATCCCTGATAAGAGCTTTGATCCATCAGGAGTCACAGTCATGCACTGACACCCTCAGGGGCCCCTCCAGTGTGGGACTTCTGCCCCTCCACTCTATGACTTTTTTAACTTCAGTGGCTTTTTAACTTCTTGAGCTGATTTCTATAGTTTTCCTGCCACCTTCCCCTTTGCCAGATGTCACTTCTTAGTCTATCTGCTGCTCCTAGCATGGGTAGAGCTCAGGTCCAGCTAAGGGACCACCCTTAGCTGAAGGTTAAAAAAGGACACAACCATGTTGTCAGCATTGGCTAAGACAGAGGCTTCTTATAGAAGAAAGAGAGTAGGCTTCAGGGCATTTAAAAATGTTCACCTGTTGGCTCTGTTCCCAACAACTGAGGTTGCTGAGCTGTGACCCCAAGGACACCTGAGCTGTAACTACGTACATGCATCTCACTCTCTCGAGGACTAAAGGACTGCTCTTAAAATAAACACAGCCCCATGGTGGGCCCTTTCAAAGTCATCACCTCAGGAGGCCATGCACCCTCTCAAGTTCCTCTTGACACAGCCGTCAGGGTTACCTCCACCTCCACACAGACAGCAGCTAGCTTTCCTGTTATTTACACACTTCTCGCCACTGTGAGTGAGCATCTCCAAGTATTAACAGCATCTGCAGAGACTGAGGACATGATGGTTTAAAAAATCCTCACCCTCCATGCAGGGCCTTTTTGGCTGAAAATATTAGAATGTAATGGTGGTGGGCAGGGGGCAGGCAGAGCTAATGTAAAGCAAAGAACAGCAGCAGGAGCCTATTTCCTTCCTGGCTGTCATTGCACTTCTGAGCCAGCAGAGGGCAGCCACAGCACCTAGGGGCCGGTGTCGACTTGCTGCATCAGTGGGTCAAACGCAGCAGAAATATCCAAGGAAGTTCTCCAGGTCCAAAGCGGGGCATGTATGAGACATGCCCAAACATGTGGAACCCTGCACACAGGTGTTTACAATCTTAGACATAGATAAATACAAAAACAGAAAAGGAAGCTTTTCGTCTAAGCATATAAGCAAATTGATGGTGAACATTTTAATTTCACTTACTTTAAAAAAAGATATTTTATAGTTTAGGTACAAACTTCCTGGAAGACATTTTGTATGGTACTGAAAAATTTACACACGTTTGGCTCAACTATTTGTTTTCTAAGAATTTATTCTAAGAAAATACAAGCATGCAGCAGAGACTTATCTACAAAGCTGTTTAACTCAGCACCGTTTTAACAGGGTAAAGCTAGAAACAATGTAAATGCACACCACCAGAAGAAAGGCTAAATAAAATCCATACAAAGCATTGGTGGGAGCCATTCTGTGACAGCATGGAAAAATGCTGAGTAACACGGGAAAATGTCCACAGTACAGTGAAAAAAAGTCCAGAACAGCAAGTGCTCTGTGCTGCAGCTTCTAAAAAGTAGTATGTTAATCACATGTACTAAAAAGACTGGAAAGCCCAAAACGTTAATAGTGGTTATATGTGATTGGCAATTATCAATTATTTCTTTGTGGGGGGGTAGGGGGGCAGTTTATATCTTCCAAGTTTTCTACAATAAGAATTTATTACTTTAGTAATAAGAATAATAAATACAATGAAAGTTGTTAATAGGGAAAGAGGAGACATGGAGTTCTGTGGAGCAGGCATGAAAAGGAGGAAGAGTTTGGGGAGCCAAGTGAGGGAATTTGAGGGTGGTGGTAACCTGGGAAGGCCAAAGCCCTCGGCCTCTAGGGTTTCAGTTGCAGACAGTTCTTGGTGGCTTCGTCCAGGGCCAGGGGCAGGCTCTACTGGTTTCAGCAGCAGGAGCATCTAAGTGGCTTCTACTTAGGTCTCCACCTGTCCTAGATAAGCTTCAGGTCAAAGACAGTAACAAATGGTCCCTGTCCTTAATGAAATTGATTAAAGGGACATTTAAAAAACAATAAAAGATCATCTGTAATTAAGGTATATAACCTGCATGGAGAGGCAATAGGGCAGAATACCCAAAGAAATCATAGGTTTCTGTGCAGAGAACATATGTGCCTAAGCACACAGGCAAAAGCGGGGATCTCAAAGAGTTGTCCAGAACACCTCCTGTATTAGGATCTCCTGGGGTGCTGGTTAAGAAGGCAGATTCACAGGGTCCACCTCAGACCCACTATCAGACTCACAGGGGCTGGGCTGGGATTCTGATTTAAGAACCTATTTACAAGTTTATTTCTTTCATGTGATAGGAGACAGGTCAGGAATACTGGAGTCAAGATTTAGATTTTAAAATTCAAAAGTTTGTTATGCAGGGTATTTTCATTTGTTGTGTAGAAGACGAGATCTAGATACAAGACAGAAACAACACATTCCAGCATTTTAAAAAGGCATCTTTGTTCTCAAAAGAAATCAGAATATGGACACTATATTCACAGTGATGATCTATTTTCTCTAAAAGCTTACTCTAGGGCCGGCCCGTGGCTCACTCGGGAGAGTGCAGTGCTGATAACACCAAGGCCCCGGGTTCGGATCCCATATAGGGATGGCCGGTTCACTCACTGGCTGAGCGTGGTGCTGACAACACCAAGTCAAGGGTTAAGATCCCCTTACCGGTCATCTTTAAAAAAAAAAAATAATAAATAAATAAAATAAAAGCTTACTCTATTTCCCTGTATATTGTTGTAAATATTCAAAGGTAAATTAAAATAGTGTTTTTGCCATAAAAAAATTAAAAAGAAACTATTTGTAATTGCAGCAAGCAGAAATGAAAATGGCACATTCAACCACACCTTAACATAAATAAGTTCAAAACGCGGTCTCCAAAGTTGCTGCTGAAGGCCGATTAGAGAGGGAAGACAGCAAGAGGGCACCACGTCTGGGCTGGAGGAGGATAATGATGGTGGACACTGTGGTTTGGCCTTGATAATGAATGGTGTCTGGCGATACCACCCCCAAGGGAGGGCACTGAAAGAAGAGTGGGAGAGAACACGAACACTGAAGGTCCTTTCCAATTTGCCTAGAGCTGGTGTGCGTCTATGAGTGTGTGAGTGTGGGCTTGAATGTGTGCGTGTGTGCACGTGCGTGTGTGTGTGACCCTGGCTCCTTCCCTCTGAATACCTCAGGGCCTGCATCGTGCCTGGCCCATGCAGGCTCTCAACAGGTATCTGCTGGGTTGAGCATGGAATTGACAAATACACAGTGAATGAGGTGGGGAGGGGTGGAGGAATTATAACTGACAGCAGCAGAGGGCAGGCAGAGAGAAGCAGGCAGAGGTCTTCAGGGTGAGAATCAGGCAGTCCCTTCACTTAGTGATCTCAGACCCCAAGAGATCCTTATTGTGCCTTTGGGGACTGGCATAACTGAGCCACTGGGATGTGACACCAACTCTGAGAACAGCCAAAGGGAGCAGAGATTTCCCAAGACAGTCAGTCCACCCAAGCCAGGAGACGGCCCTATTTATACCTGCGGCAACCCCAAGCTATTTCCACACTTGGTTACCAAGCTCCATCCCCAGGCCCTTGCTCTAGGGATGGGACCAACAGTGTCCTCCCAAGAAGTATTGATTATGTGACAACTCTGGGCTTGCTCTGGTTGGTATAAGGGATAACGCTCCAGACAGGAGAGGAATAGAAATAGGCAGGAATGGAAGCCTCCCTGCCCCATCAGCCTGAACTGTAGGGGCCCTTTGGCCAGGATGCAGACTCAAATCTCTCTCCTTCCGCCTCCCACCCTAGTAGTCACAGCTGGAATGCAGGTGGGCTCGAGTGTCCCAGCTGGCAGAGGGGATAAGAGGTCAGGAAGAACAGCAGGAGGGCCGGCCCGTGGCTCACTCGGGAGAGTGTGGTGCTGATAACAGCAATGCCACGGGCTCGGGTCGCACATAGGGATGGCCGGTTAGCTCACTGGGTGAGCGTGGTGCTGACAACACCAAGTCAAGGGTTAAGATCCCCTTACCACAGTCATCTTTAAAAAAAAAAAAAAGAACAGCAGGCCTCAGAAGAAGGATCAGCCCAGCTGGGGAGGGTACAGCCAGGAGAAGCGGAGCCCAGGTAATCCCTTCAGGAAGCATGGTATTTATAGTCAGACTTAGCCCAGGATGACCCTCACAGCCTGGGTAACCTTTGAAGGGAAAGTGCTGGCCAAGCTCTGCCCAGCTGGGGCCTCCTACACCCTGAGATTCTGCGGCCTCTTCATGGCCTGTGGGCCTTTCCTTCCCATTCATTCCCTTGGGCCCCAGCTTCAGGTTCAGGGAGGGAAAGGGGTGGAGCCGGTTGCTAAGTGACAGGCCAGGCTTCCTAAACTGCATCCCCTCCTGGGGCTTGTTGGGTCCCAGATGGTCCTGGGCAGGGCTGAAGAAGCAAGGCAGAGTGGCTCACCTTCCTCTGGGAGCCATGTTCTTGCCTCTAGGATGGCGCCCAGCCCAGAGCAACTGCAGTTCTCTGCAATGATCTTGTTTGTGTGCCTGCGGCTGGGTCCACCTCCAGGTCATCTTCCTGATCCCAGGGACAGACCCAGTGTCTGGCATGCCACAGGTCTCAATAACTGAGTGAATGAAGTGAACAGGCAGTTCAGGAAAAGCAGGAGGAGCTGGAGAGGGGAGAGGCACATCAGACATGGGGAGCAGTGGGAGGATGGAGCTGCCTGGAAGAAAGTCCTGCAAATGGGGCACAGAGGACCATAATCTGCCTGTGAACAAACCTCACTGAACGGGAAGGAAGGGAGGGAGGAAGAAAGCAGGTGGGCAGAGGTGGGTGTCCAGAAGGGACAAAACCAGTCACTGAAGCGAACAGTGAGGAAAACTGCTGGAGGACCAGGGGCTGGATGCCACAGCCAAGCCCAGTGAGCGCCCAGGACCTCCGCGGCAATGGGAGAGATGGAAATGCAGCCAAGAGAAGCAGATCTAGCAGAGGCCTCCGTGCCCGGGCAGCAGTGGCTATGGACAAGGGGCACACGTGAGTGCAGAGAGAGAGCACACTTTCACTGTACTGCACACAGCGCACACATTCACCAAGTGGCCGCCTGGGCGTGCTCAGGGAGAGCAGGCCTTTATACACTCTCTGGTATGTGCCTCCGGCCCAGCGCCCCCCGCCAGATCAGGCCAGGCAAGGGAAAGGGTGGCATCCAAGGGTCAGGCACTGACCAGCTATCTCCCCACCCATTTCCTGGGGGGAAATGGCCTATGTGATCTACAAACAGAACCCCCCAATCCTCAGGGTCTGACTCTAGGGTGTTAATCTGCCACACAACAAGCAACCCCTTTTCTTTTTTTTTTTTAAAAGATGACCGGTAAGGGGATCTTAACCGGGATCCGAACCCGTGGCCTTGCTGTTATCAGCACCACACTCTCCCAAGTGAGCCCCAGCCCGGCCCTAGGGGCAACTCAGCTTCTGCGCACTTCTGGAGATGAAGCCTATTCCACTGTTGGATGAATCTAATGGTTAGAACATTAATAGTAACTGTATTACCCTTCACTGAGCTACTTGGCAGGCCTAGAACAGAGACACATAGAAGCTGAAGGTCCAGGTTTTGGAGTCAGACAGACCTGGTTTGACTATCAGCTGCTGTACCGTACAACCCGCGGCCTTGGTGTTATCAGCACCGCACTCTCCCGAGTGAGCCACGGGCCGGCCCAAAGCAGCCCCTTTTCTGAGGCTGGTTTGGAAAGAATACTGTACTTCACAAGTGGAGTTAAACATTAGGTGTTTGGGAAGTTAACGGTACTTCTTAAGTTCATATGATTCCTTTTTAAAATACAGCCCATTCCTCTCTTGTAGTGACTATATTCTCGTCTTCACCATGTAGTGACATGTTTGTATCCAAGTGCAACTGGAGTCCTGGCCTGAACATGAACGTTTCCAGTGTTAGCAGCGCTAGAGCAAAACTTGATTACACGTGTGTGCTGGCAACCTAGATTACAGATAATTATTAGTAAAAACACACTGTGGCCTCTCTCTGCAATCTGGCAACTCACACGTTGGCTTGGGAGATGGGCAGTTGGGGTTCTCTCTGGCTACTAACCACCTTCGTGAATGTGGGTGGATCACCTCACCATCCTAAGCCTCAGTGTTCCCATCTGTTAAAGGGGGACATAACTCCTACCTGCAGGGATTGCTGTAAGGATTAAATGAGACCACTCTGCCCAGTGCTTTTGTCACTGGTAATCAAGCCAAGTCAATAATGCTTATTATCATTAAGCAATTAAGGCCTACCATCTTTTTATCCCCATGAAGTTGCTGTGATTTTGAAAAATTTGAATGCTCCTGCTGTATGAACTCTTGGTCTTTACCTCGCAGTGCAGGAGACTGCAGGGGTTAAATGAGATGAAGTTTGACAGGGACAAAGAGTGGGCTTGATGGATGCCCGCTTCCCCATGCCAGCTGCACAGCACAGGGTCAGCCCTTTTCCTGGGGAAGAAGAGGGAGGATGGCAGCTAATAAATAAAACAAGAAGTCCCCAGAGGTTGCCAGAAAGGTCTCCTGTATCTGGCTGGCTCCCCTTGCTACCTTAGGACTCCAGGGAGGACAGCAGGTCATCTCTGTCACTGTACTTCCAAAAGCCAGATGCAGTAGCCCAGACCCCTCCCTGCTGTCGAGCAGGACCTGATGGCAGGCAGGTGCTCAGAGCCTGGGCAGCACAGCCTGATTTCTGATGCCTGGGACTCATCCCATTGGGTCTCAAGTGCCACAGCACCTCACAAACATGCACCACTCCATCAGGGCATGTTCCCCCAAGTACAGAAGAATCCTGAAGGTGGAGTGACTGTAAATCATTTGGCTTAGCTCTTCATTTACAGATGATGAAACTGAGACTGAGAAATGACTTGACTTGCCCCAGACCCTACAGCTCTTTCCCGAGCATGCGTGTATAGTGGGGATAGGAGGTAAATTCTTTCTACCAAACCACTCCACGGCCAGTGAAAGCTGAATTATAACTAGAATATGAAAATGTCAGGAGCTGAACACACACAGTTGATGAACACCAATGGGAAAAGCAGCAAGTAAAACATGCAGCAGGAACAAGAGTGGAGCAGTTACAAGTCTGGCCTGATCTTCTAGTTCCCACTGGGGACGAATGGAATCTAAGAGCTGGGCCCTCCCATGACAGCTGAGACAGTGGTGCCCACACTTGACTGTGTGTCCAGGTCTCCTGTGGGCTTGACAGAAACCCAGACCCAGGCACCAGCCCAAGACTCTAATTCAGCCAGGCTGGTTTCGGGCTCAGTGATGGAGACCAACCTCCTGCCCCATATAACACCCCTGCTGGGGGCAACTTAGCTTCTTTTTTTTTTTTCTAAAAGATGACTGGTAAGGGGATCTTAACCCTTGACTTGGTGTTGTCAGAACCAGGCTCTCCCAAGTGAGCTAACTGGCCATCCCTATATAGGGATCCGAACCCGTGGCCTTGCTGTTATCAGCACCACACTCTCCCAAGTGAGCCCCAGCCCGGCCCTAGGGGCAACTCAGCTTCTGCGCACTTCTGGAGATGAAGCCTATTCCACTGTTGGATGAATCTAATGGTTAGAACATTAATAGTAACTGTATTACCCTTCACTGAGCTACTTGGCAGGCCTAGAACAGAGACACATAGAAGCTGAAGGTCCAGGTTTTGGAGTCAGACAGACCTGGTTTGACTATCAGCTCCACAATGAATCAGCTAAGTGACCTTGGGCAAATGCCTTCAGTTTTCTAGCCTCTTCTGGGAGGTAGGGAGTGGTCATTGTTCTATCTCTTAGGGAGGCTGGGAGGATTGAAGAAAAAAAAATATATATATATATATAT
>NW_007727002.1:265602-313666 GCF_000696425.1 Galeopterus variegatus | reverse complement strand
ATATATATATATATATGCGCGTGCACGCACACACACGTACATACACACTAATATAATCAAGAAGATTATACATTAATCAACTAACCTAATATTCTAGGTGAAGTCTCCTTAGCACCAAGCGCCACCTGGCTCTTGCTTCCTTAGTCTGTACACACACACACACACACACACACACACACACGCACCATACTTGCTACACAGCAGGCACTTATTACTGTCATTGTAGTTGTTTTGCTGTTGTTACTAACACCACTATTTTGAACTGAAATCCATCGGCCTTGCTCTCTGGAATAATACAAGTCACACCCTCTTCAACAGGGTTACCCGACATTAACTGTTCTCCAGACTGAAGATCCCTGTTGCCTCCTACTGTTTCTCCAGATTCTTCCCCATCTCATTCGCCCTCCTCTCCATTACCCTAAGTGACCTAACAGCCCTGCCGAGGTCTGCCCAGCACCAGGCCCCACCAGGCTCTTGCATCCTCCATCTGAGCACCAACCCTCTATTCTACAGCAAACACTACAGCAAGTTTGCTCAGAATGGTTGGGGCTGGCGCCAGAAAAAAACGCATAACCTTTCCCCTTCTCGTGGCTCCAAATCCTCTCAAGCCCTGTTGCTGTCCACATGAGCTACTGTCTTTCAGGTCTGTGTCTTCAGTGGAGTCTGGAGTCAGAAGACCTGGCTCCGTCTCCTGTGTGACCTGCTACGGGACCTGTGGCACGGTGCATAACTTCTCCAAGCACATCTGCCAAATGCAAATGCCACTCTTCCATCTGTCTTCCAAAGATGTCAAACGCTCCAGGGAGTTTCTATGAGATGTGCAAAGTGCACACACAGGTACCTGACACTGTCAGACCTGGACCCTCACCTTTCCAAGGCTCATTGCTTCTTCATGTGGTGCACATGGCTCAGGACCCACCATATCAGGTTTGTGAATCCACAGAGAACTCCTCATGGGGCATGTTCGTTCTCCTCCACAGCCAGGCTTGGCCTCCCGGGCAGTTGTGCCTGACTCATCCCTTCAGCTTCTTCCTCTACAAGCCCGTGACTCACCAGCCCTCTAAGGCTAGTGTCCTCCCTGGTTTCCTTCCCCAGCCCGAGCACTGGAGGGGTTTCCAAGCTCTCCAGGTGATTCTAAGGCATGGCCAGGGCTGAGAAGCACTGATCTGGAACTAGGCTGCCTGGCCGGGCTGGCTACTTCGGCTGGGTTAAATGAGGCCTCTGAGAGGGCCTGGCAGGGGGGCACTCAGGGAGAGCTCCACGCCTGCCTGAGGCTGACCACCATGTGTACAGCCCTTGTAAGGCTTACAGCCAGGATGGTCATAAGGCAGGAAGGGGATGGCTCAGGGGACCCTCTGCTTGGGGAAACCAGCTGCACTGTCCAGAGGATAATCCCCTGTTTGCAGAAAGAAAATGGCAAGCTAAGCGGCCAAGGACATGGGCTCTGGAATCAGACAGCTTTGGACTAGCTACCTTACTCTCCTTACTGACAAGGAAGGCCCCTTCACCCCTCTCACTGCCCAAGGCCTCATCTTTCATACCCAGTGTGGCCAGCACCCAGAAACCCTCTTCTGTGGGGATACAAAGGACTCTTCCTCCAGGGCTGAGCCACGGCCCTCTGGATAGAAAATGAGCAACTCCAAGGCAAGGGGGTTGAATGGGAGAGCAGAGGGAGGTCGGTCCTATATCCTAAGAAAACCCCCCACCCCCACCCCAGCTGCTCCGGGCATGAAGAAAGGAAAACCTGACTCACAAGCGCTGGTGTGACTCACAGGCAGACAAAGCTTACTTGCCAGACTGGCAGGGAGGGGAGCCCACTGCTCCCACCACAACCGGGGGCCGGGGGCAGGTAAAGCCTTTCCCTCCATCCGCTAAGGGCCACATCCTGCCCACCCCGGCTGCCAGGCCTGGGTGGCTGGCCTGGCAGGAGCACCTTGCTCAGCTTGGTGACCCTTGACACTACACCCCACCCCACCCCTGAAGGCTGTCTCAGTAACTTACTAGCAAGGGGCAGGGCTGGAAGAGGGAGAAAATTCAGAGGGTGTGAAACACAGGTGGCTTTGGAATCAGAGAGGACCTGGGTTTCTCAGTGCCAGCCCCTCACAGGTGTGACCCAGGGCAGCTGAACCTCAGTTTCCACATCTATGGAATGGGAGCAATAATATCCACCTGGAAGACTGTTGCAAGCATGAAACAAAATACTGTATGTGCTCCGCACATCACCAGGTTACAAAGTATAAGCTCAAAAATGGTAGCAAGGATTACTAGCTGTATAAGTACTAGTTCTAGGATTATAAAGAGATTTTTTTTTTCCTTTTTTGTCTTTTTCCGTGTCCGGCAACGGATCGCAACCCTCAGTGTCGCCCCCGTACCGGACCGGGACCGGCAACGGGATCGCAACCCTCGGCGTCGCTCCCGCGCCTCGCTCAGCCAGTGAGCGGGAACCGGTCTGTATGTGAGATCCGAACCCTCGGCAGGAGCGCCGCCACACTTCCCAAGCGGCGCACTGCAGCAGTGCGCCACCGGGCCGGCCCCAAAAGAGATTTTTTTTTATGTACTTCATTTCACTTAATCCTGACAACAACCCTGTGTGGCAAGTACTGTTACTCCCATTTTACAGATGAGGACACTGAAGTTCAGGGACCCTAAAGCAGTGGCAGGATTCAAGCAAGTGGTTTCAGGTCCTCACACTCCCACCCCACTGTCTGTTCCAGACCCTATCCTGCCTGCCAACTTGCCAGGGCAATAAGAAGAACTCCTGGTGACCTCCCACCCCACACACAGCTGACAGGCACAGACAGCTCTGCCTCCAGTCCAGGAGGGAAGGCCTAGCTGACACATTACTGACCAGTCCTGCCCTGCCTCCTACCCAGCCTGGCTCAGCTTTAACCCACGTGTCCTCCACAAATTTACTCACTGATGCCTGTGTGCCAGCCTCCAGGCCAGGCTGTGAGATCCTCAAGGCAGCTCCCTAATGCTGGCATCGGGATGCCTGGCTCCTAGCCTGGAGGCAGATGAGCAGTACAACCGGGTTGCCAAAAGCCTCAAATTCCAGACCTGAGATAGAACCCAGGCTCTGCCATTTACTTGCATGACTTGGGCATGTTATTTAACCTCTGAAAAACCTCAGTTTTCTCATCTGGAAAATGGGGATAATAATAGTAACTACCTTAAGGGATTATGATGAGAACTCTGGTAATAAACATGACATTAACTATAATGGCTAACATTTATTAAGCACTTATCATATGCCAAACACTCTTCTAAGTACTTTCCATGTATTAAATCATCTGACCTAAAGGTCACACAGCTAGGTGGTGGGCTGGCCCTGAAATCCCCATCCTGACCCCCAAAGGCCTATCCTGAGTATGAAGGCCTGGTAGGTAGTAAGCACTCAGTACAAGGGAGCTAGTCTAGTGGACGCTCAGGAAGCATTCTAAGACAAATCCATGAATGAACCTCTTTCTGTCTAATTTCATTTCTATCTACATGCATTTAATACTGAGTACTATTGTTAGTATAGCCTAGCTATACTAAAAAGTAAAAAAAAAAAAAAAAAACAAATTGTAAAAACACGGGTCTCAGTGAACAGAGCCTTGTCACCCCTCTACAGGAGGGTAACAGGATCCAGATTGCTGGAGGAGAGGCAGTGACCCCAACCCTGGTGATGGACATGGCCAGAGGCTCTGGCTGTGCCCCTGCCCTCTGGGGGTGGCTGTGTGGAAGAGCCTCAGCTATTTATTTTGGCATTGCCTAAGGAGGTGGACCTGGAAGGCAGGGAGCTCACAGTGGCCAAGCAGCCTCTAGTTGTTGGTCCCGGCCTCTGTATCGAGGAGCAGGGAAAGGCAGGGCCTCCAGTCCCCTGCACAGCATGTCCCCAGACTATGGCCAGGCCACAAGGGCAGGACTAAACTAAACAAGGAGAGGATCTCCTCTACACATCCCCCCACTCAGGTCCTTCTCCCCTCTCCTCATAGAAAGGCCTGAGAGAATGTGGGCAGGTAAGCCCTGGTTTGGGTGTAACAACCTGTCTCAAACTTTTTTTAAAAAAGCAAAACTCTTTTTTCAAAGAAAGTAGTGAAAACCTTTCAAAGCAGTCTACTATCTGAGGCAGGTAAAGTGGAACTGTTCTGCATGGAAGGAGGACAACACACCCACATGCCCACCACTCCCAACACCTCTCTGACACCGCTGTGAAACCCCAGGCCCTGGGAGGACATGTGAGCTTCAGCTCTCACCTGGTTCTGCCCATCCCAGCCTCTTGGAGAAAACTGCTATGCAGTCAGACTGCCCTCACCTCCTGGGCAGTGCCCAGCTCAGCTCCGTCTGAACTGGGACACCTTGGGCCCAGGCCAGCAGGAGCACTGCCCGGCACAGCCCTTAATGTGCCAGGTGACCTGGGGCAGGTCTTCCCCCTGAGGTCCCTCACCTAGGCCCCCATCTGTAAAACGGTTTCCACAGCCCCTTCTAGCTCTAAGACTCAACTCAAATCCACTCTGTAGAAAGAACTGTGCAGTGCTCTTGAGGGGCACAAAGACAGCTAAGGCAAGACCCTAGCCCTCCAAAATCTCATGGCTGGGCCGGCCTGTGGCTCACTCGGTAGAGTGCGGTGCTGATAACACCAAGGCCACGGGTTCGGATCCCATATAGGGATGGCCGGTTCGCTCACTGGCTGAGCGTGGTGCTGACAACACCCAGTCGAGGGTTAAGATCCCCTTACCGGTCATCTTTTTAAAAAAAAAAAAAAAAAAAAAATCTCATGGCCCCTGCTCAAAACTGCAAGGCACACCGTATGTGTAATAGTGTCTACACGTACACATACACATAAGGGCTATGAGATTTTGCGCCAAAAAATTCTTTGAGTCCCAGAGGAGAGAGACTCTCATAAACCCATGGGGACCCTGTAAAAGTGGAAACCGCTCAGATCACTCGCACAATCATAAAATGTCCACTGGTCATCTACCAGTGCCAGGCATGGTGGATGCCCAGATGAGCACAAGTGCCCAAGCAAACAAGCTCCTATCATTGTCTGGGCCGGGGCCGAATCACACAAATGATACATGTTGACCCATTCTGGTCTTGTGATACATTATGTGTATGCTCACTATTTTGAATACATTTGAATGTTTAATTTAGGAAATCCTTGTAATGTGTCACTCTGTGTCACATTTAAAAAATACAAATGTATGATAAATAATATATATAAATTGAAGAAAGAAAAAAAAGCAAGCAAACGGGCACGTGCCAAAGTAGAGGTATGTGGAAAGTCTGTTGGGAGCACACACCCTGACCAATGTCATCTGCCAAAGGGGTGGGAGGGAGCTGGGCTGGGTCATCTCTGAGGCCATTACCAGCTCTGAACCTGTGTGCCAAGGACTCTGGAAATAAACAGGCTCCAGCTGGCTGGGAGGGTGAGTGGTAGCAAGCCTCACCTCCTCCCTGCATTTCAGACTTCCCACATCACCCTCCCCACATACAATGACCTGCCCTATTTTGTAAGCACCACGCTCAGCCAGTGAGCAAACCGGCCATCTCTATATGGGATCCGAACCCGCGGCCTTGGTGTTATCAGCACCGCACTCTCCCGAGTGAGCCAGAGGCCGGCCCAACCTGCCCTATTTTGGCCTTTGCTGCTACTACAGGAAGAGACTGAGGCTCTGGGCCTCAGTGTCCCCCTGGAATGATGGTGATAGGAGAGGGGAAGAAACCCTGATGAAGGATCCAGATACAAGAGGATCCTCACACCAAGCCTCTAGGCGGTCTGGAGGTCGTCCCTCCCCTGGTGTTGATGTGCTTGGCCTGGGAGCCATGGTGCTGGCCCACACTCACAGGACCCTGCCACCCCACCCCCAAGGTAACCCAATTCTTCATGGTCAAATGTCAGCTAGAGGTGGGGCTAGGGAGCCCTAAGGCAGGAGAGGGTGCTCATTACTGGCTCCCAGGGTGCTCAGGCTCAGACAAAAGGGTCATGGCCCAGATTCATTTTAACACACAATTCCTGAGCACCCACTGGGTTCAAGATCCTGCCAGGCACTCAAGCCCTGAGAAAATGAGGATGGCATTTTAATTACCTTAAGTGAGTCTCAAGGTTTAAAGAGTACCCACTCAGAGAGGCCCTTCCTGCCAGCCTAACTAAGTGAGCTCCCCTGTTCCCCACCTCAGTCCCTATTCTCCTAAGTAGTGTGTGTCCCAATTCTGCAATTCTGCTGTTATTTACTCACTTTTCTGTCTGTCTCCCCCATTAGAATATGAGCTCCGCCAAGGCAGGGCCCTTGTCTCTCCTTCACAGTCGCACCCGGCACCTGACAGAGTGGGTCCTCAGTATTAGTTGAATGAATGAATGAATGACTACACCACCAGACAAGGAGAATCAGATAAAGGAGATTCGGAAGGTGTGGGGAAGGAGTAGATCTGGGGAGACTTCCTGGAGGAGATGTGATATTGTGAGCTTGGCCTGGAATGACGGTGGAGAAGGAGGCATTCCAGGGAGAAGCAGCAAAGGCCTGGAGTCAGGCTGGGACAGCACATGTAGGCCAGCAGGCCAGCAGGCCAGGCTGAGGTCCAAAGAGTCAGCCTGGACTCCACGACATCTGATGGGTACCCTGCCCCTCCGGCCCACTGGCATGCTACTAAACACTGGTCTTCATTCTTCATCAACAAAGTCAGGACCACGTAAATAAACACAAGTCTGCGGTATTGTAAACAGGGGTCACTTCCAACTCAATATCTGTGGTACCTGCAGGATCACCCCGTTTTCTTCTCTAGCCTCCTTTGCCCCTGGCTGATGGGCTCAAGCTCTAACCAGCTGGGTCACCATTGTGGGACCAAAGGTCAACTCTCAACCTTGTCATGACAAAGATCTTTTATTACTTTCCCTTGGAGCTCAAAAGAAGTTCTCTACAACTACATTTAGGTGATAGATTAATTTTCTAAAAATGGGAATGCTAAGACCTGTCCATTAAAGCTTCTGATCAGCATATGGAAACCAGTGGCTCACATGAGCTGATAGGATGCCTGCCCAGAAAAGACGTTTTGGTCAACCTGGATGGTTATGATGTCTCTGCGACTGGGTTTCTTGAGGGCAGGAACAGAGGAGGTCAGAGATATGACCACAGGGAGGAAGAATGGACAGAATAGCCCAGAAGGCCCCACTCTCCTGAGTCCAGGCGAGATTTCCCCACAGCCCACACAAGTCCTGCTCTTTCAGGGAAGAGGAGCATGGGGCTCCAGGGGGTGGGGGAGAAGCCCACCCCCCTCCTGGCCAACTAAGGCTTTCGAGAGATGGCCTTAGATGCTGACTTAGTGCAAGTCAGTGGGGAGGCGGGCAAGGAGGACGTGAGCCTGATAACCGTTTCTACTCTGGGCAGAGGTCTCGGCTGCAGTAACTACCAGGGGTCAGATGGTGGCCCTTGGAGGCTACAAGCCTCCCAAGAAAACTGGCAACTTCAATGAGCCCAAGTTTGTAAAGACAGCATTAGCATCTGTGAGGAAAAAAACCTGGAGGAATACATACTGGTCTTTCTACCAGAGGGCTGGGGTGATGAGACTTTTACTTTCTAGAATATATATTTGTGCATTGTGCATGTATTGGCTTTTTTGAAGACTAAGGAGTGTGTGTGTGTGTGTGTGTGTGTGTGTGTGTGTGTGTGTGTGTGTGTGTGTTCCTTAAGCTTTTGTTTAAGTGTGGTTTGGTAGAAAATCTTGAGACTTATGGAAAAAGGCATTAAAAGATTCTCGTCATGACAAGACTGAGACAGCTCAGCCAGGACTCTGGGTGACTTCTACCTAAGGTACCTCTAAGGAAAGACTGTTTGTTACTGTCCTGAATCAAATAAAGCTCCCTTTAAGACATTGTATGAGTTGCACAGCAGATAAGGTCTAAGGGCAGGGCTGGGCCTTATCCACCTAGGAATCCCAGGGCTCAGGCCAGGGCCTGGCAAACAACAGGTGCTCAATAAAAGCTAAAGGGATGAACTAGGAAGTGGATCAGATGGGAGGTGATGAGAGCTCAGTTCTCTTGCAAAAAACGAGGGTGAGTGGGAAAGGGGATAACAGAGGAGACCGACGAAAACAGCTGAACTCTCAGTGGGGCCACCCTTAGGCCTTTGTCTCAGGGAAGGGCAGGCAGACAGCTGGGTGGCCAGGAAAGGTTGCAGCTGGACCTGCCTGCAAGGTGTTCACGGAGAAGGCTGCAGGGCCTGGCTGGCCTGGGGCAGCTGGGCCATGGACATATCACCTGCCCTTCCTGAGACCAGTCTGACAAGGACTTAAGATCTGTGTCAAGCAAGAGCTGAGTCAGACTTGGGGGGGGGGGGGTTGCAAAGGGACAGGGCAGACAGGTCAGGCTTCATTCTCTCAGGTATGCTCCACCAGCCTGAGGCCAGGCAGCAGCAGCCTCCTCACCACTCCCCACCCACAGACCCCAGGGCTTAGGAGAAAGGCAGCCTCCCACAGTGCTGAAACCCAGGCAAGGACCCCTGGGAAGAAGGCTCCCTTGCAGACAGGATGCAGCTGGTAGCTGTATACTAGGAGAAGCCCCCCTGTTTCACTCCGACCTCCTCCCAGCCATAGACACCAGACAGGCTCTGGTGGGGGGTGGTGAAGGGAGGCGGCAAACCCGGGGCAGCAGGAGGTATCTATTTTCAGCACAGCCACCAAAGGCACAGGGAGAGAGCCCTGTGGGCTCAGCTCCCCAGCTGGTGGAAAAGGCATCCTCTCAGTTTCAGCTCGGCTGGGGGTCAAGAACTGCTAAAGCTGGCAGCCCTGCACGCTGGATGCTATTTGCTTGCAAGTGAGCATCTCGTCGCCGTGGCGACCCAGGGAAGCACCAGGCAGGAGCCAGCCATGAGGCCAGGAACAGAGCCTTCTCTGCTGTAGCACTGGGCCTTGGCCTTTCCAGCTGGGAAAGTGGATGCAAAGCCGCCTCCTCCCCTGGACCCTGACCATGAGCCAGGCACTGCACCAGCCCGCATGAACTGCAAAGAGGCAAGAGACTCCATCCTGTCCTCGGTAGGGGCACAAGACACACGCAAAACAAGAATACAAAAGCACAAAGTGATGAAGGCCACAAGAAGCATGAACAAAGAGCAACGGTGCTTTAAAGGAGGGAAAGTGCTCACCTTGACTGGGGAACATACAGAGGAAAGACTCAGCAAAGGTGGTGGGAAGAAGATAGCATTAAACAACAAACAGGCAAACACACATCCCCTATGGACAACTCCAGCTGCTTAGTTTGCTCCAGAGCCAAGAGACTGCAGACCATGAGCACCCTGGTTGTAGGGACTTCCTCTGACTGGCTGCTTTCCCTACCCAGTCAGCTCCCCACTATCTGCTCCTGAACCATCTCACCTTTCTAATTTTCAGTGTCCCATCTGGCTGCCCCTTCCTACCTCAAGCTGCCTGCCATGTTCTCTGACTACCCAGCCCCTAGTGTCACAATGCCTTGCTGAATCTTCTGTTAACCTCAACCTCCACGACTGTGGTCCCACTTCCCATTGCACCTCAGGCCAGCTTTTCTGTTCTGGAACCCATCTGGAGACTTCCTTGTGGTGGCAAATCCTTAGCAAAATCACACAAAGGCCTGTCAGATTCCTCATGCTCCTCCCAGGGCCGGCCCGGTGGCTCACTCGGGAGAGTGCGGTGCTGATAACACCAAGGCCCCGGGTTCGGATCCCATATAGGGATGGCCGGTTCGCTCACTGGCTGGGCGTGGTGCTGACAACACCAAGTCAAGGGTTAAGATCCCCTTACCGGTCATCTTTTTAAAAAAAAAAAAAAAAGAAAGAAAAAAAAGAAACTTCTACTATTCTGATGTCCTCGCTCCTGTTTTCATTTTAATCCAATGCCATCTGCTAGACCAGTGATTCTCAACCTTTGCTGCTCGTCAGATTCACCTGTGGCAGCTCCATAAAAATTCAGATGCCCGAGTTCTACCCTAGAGATCAACTCAGGAAGTACAGGAAATCCAGAATAAACACGACACTTCAAAAAATCCTGTTGTTTTTATTTCACATATGGAATTACCCATCAAATATTAATCAAGCACTTAATATAATGCTGGGCACTATACAACATAAATTTCTTCATAACAAAAAGCTCACATTATTTTCTGTTCATTCATTCATTCAACATGTATTGAGGTTCTAGCATGCACCAGGCCCCATGCTGGGGAACAGGGACATGAAGTCAATAAGATAGGCTCTCAAGGTCAGAGCTAGTAAGGGAGACAGACACATTGGGAGATAGTTAGAAATCAATGTACATGTGCAAAGATAGTGATATGCGCAGGAGTCATGGGAACATTGGAGATGGGTTCTCACCCAGCCTGTGGAAGGTCCTGAAGTCTGCTCCAAGTCCTAAATGATGAGCTGGAGTTAGCCAAAGGGGGCAGGGGGAGCTCTCCAGGCAGGGGAAACTATACAAACCTATTCTGGGCTCTCAGGTAAGCAGGTTTTGGGGAGTCACAAGCAGTGCTGCTGGAGTGGATCATGCAAGGCAGGGGGCAATCAGAAATAAAGCCAGGGCTGGCCAGTTAGCTCAGTTGGTTAGAGCATGGTGCTGATAACACCAAGGTCTGGGGTTTGATCCCTGTACCAGCCAGCCACAAAAAAAAAAAAAAGAGAAAGAAATGAAAAATGAAGCCAAAGAGGACACAAGGGCAGATCAGGGAGGGGCCTTTACTCCAGTGACACGGCTTGGGCATTATCCCCTAAGAGATGGGAGAACCTCTGAAGAGGTGAAGCAGACAAAGGACATGCATTTTTGATCACTCACTCAGGAATTCACAAGGAGGGTGGTTTTAAAGAGTCTAGACTAGAGGCAGGAAGACCAGTGTAAAGGCTGCTGTATTAGCTGAGTAGCAAAAATGAGGGCCTGGACTCAGATTTTATTGAGTGTCTGTTATGTGGCAGGCAGAATTTTAGAGGGGATGGATTTGAGCGGTACTTGGGTCATACATTTAGATTGTTTCCAATTTTTCACATTGGGATGAAAGTCTCCATACATAAAGCTTTGCACGCACAATAAATTCCACATTGTGGAATTTCTAGGTCAAAGAGTAGGGATATTTTTAAGGTTCCTGATACCTTTTGCCAAACTGCTTCCCAGAAAGACTATCAATTTTCACTTTCACCAGAAGTGCTTATTAGGCCCTCGTTGGCCCCCAGCAAGACAGGTAGAGATCAGCTCAAATCAGCCCCAGTGTTAGGGACAAAGGCCTGCCAGAGACCGAATTCTCTGCTTGTCCCCAAACAAAATCATAGTACCCAGGAATAGGTTTCTGGACTGCATGTCAGGGGCACTGGGCTGAAGGGAAGTGGCTTTGGAGCTGAGCTAGGGCCAGAAAAGAAGCACTCTCTCCTTGCTCCAACCTGTCTTCGTTGCTGCTGCCAGTAACCTTGTTAACAGTGATTATGTCACTCTACTGCTCAAAAACTTTTCATGGCTCCCCACTGCCTACAAAATAAAAACCAAACTCCTTGGCATGGTGTAGTGGATTGAATTATGTTCCCCCCAAACTCACTGAAGCTTGAATTGTGTCCCCCAAGTTTTGTGTGTTAGAAACTTGGCCCCCACTGTGACTGATGGGAGGGTGGGAAATCCTATTATGGTAATTGAAGGTGGAGCCTTGAGGAGGTGATTAGATTATAGAACCATGCCATAGTGAATTGATTAAAAATGGTGGTCAGGGGTGTCGTTCTGAGGGCTTTAAAAGAAGAGCAAGGAGAGTCTGTCTCTCTCTCTTTCTCTCTGCTCCACCATTTACATAATGTGACACCCTGCCATCACTGTCTCCACCATCAAGACATTCACCAGCTGTGTTCCCTGGACTTTGGACTTTAGAGCCCACTGCAAGCAATAAATTTCGTTTTCTTTATAAATCACCCATTTTCTTTCTTTCTTTTTTTTTTTTTTTAAAGATGACCGGTAAGGGGATCTCAACCCTTGGCTTGGTGTTGTCAGCACCACGCTCAGCCAGTGAGCAAACCGGCCATCCCTATATAGGATCCGAACCCGTGGCCTTGGTGTTATCAGCACCGCACTCTACCGAGTGAGCCACGGGCCGGCCTTAAATCACCCATTTTCAAGTACATTGTTATAAGCAACAGAAACGGACTAATACATATAGAAATCAAGACTTTCCAAAAATATGACCTTCAATGCACACTCCTGTTCATGCGGTTATTCATTTAACAAATATTTGAGTACCTACTATTTGCCTGTACAAAACAAAATCATTGCTTTCATAGAGTTTACATTCCAGTAGGAGAGACAGGTAATGGACAACTCAAAATAGAGAGTGTCAGGTTAAAAATAAAGCAGAAAAATAAGGTAATGAGAGGGGACACAACTTTAGAAAGGGTGGCCAGTGAAGGACTCTAACAAGTAGACAGGTGCAGAGGCCAGAATGGAGCGAGGAGTGGGCCATGCTGATATCTGGGGCGTGTTCTTCTTCTTACTCCCTGCCACTATGCGCAGACCACACCTGAGCCACCGACCCTGCACAAACTTCCAAGCCTCCATGACTTTGCAGTTGGTTTTCCCTCCTGAAGCTACTCCTTCTCCCCTGCTGAAATTGAACCCTTCTGTGCTCAGCTCAAATGTCACCTCTTCTGTGAAGCCCTCTGTGATATTATTTTATTTATATATATAAACACACACATATATATATAGCATATATATATATAACATATATAAAGAAAAAACATATATATATATGTTTTTGTTCATGGTTCCTGGATCCCCAAGACAGGACTCTAATCTTCCCTCCCTGTCTTGAAGCTGGTCATAAAGAAATTCAGGAAAATGCACATACTGGCCAGCTGCCAAAAAAAAGAGAAAGAAATTCAGGAGGGGTCCTGTCCTTTGGGGGGGCCTGGGGGGAATGCTGCATAGAGTGGCCAAGAAAAATCTGAACGGATAGGTCTTACTGGGTTTCCCCACTAAGTCTATTAGTATTAGATCATACCCTTTTTGTCCAATCACATTTCTACATGGCTATCCATGCTTCAATCATGCCTAGATAAGGAAGCTTCCATAAAAACATAAAAGGACAGGGTTCAGAGAGCTTCTGGATAGCTGAACACTTCCTGGAGGGTGGCATGCCTGGTGAGGGCATGGAAGCTCCATGCCCCTTCCCCCATACCTTGCTCTATGTGTCTCTTTATCTGTATCCTTTATAACAAAATGATAAACGTAAGTAAATGTTTCCCTGAGTTCTGTGAGCAGCTCCTGGAGGCCCAGACTTCTGACTGGCATCTGAAGTAGGGACAGTCTTGGGGCACTGAGCCCTCAACCTGTGTGATGTGATACTCTCTCCAGGTAGATAGTGTGAATTGAACTGAATTAGAGGACACCCAGCTGGTGTCTGCTACAGAACTGATTGCTTGCTGATGGGGAGAAATCCCCACACATCTGGTGTCAGAGTGTGTTGTGAGGTTATAGTGGGAGAAACTGAATTTTTTTGTTTTGTTTTGTTTTTTTCTGCTCACCATTCTAATTCTCCCAGCTAGACCTGCTCCCAGCACCTCACCTCCACTTTCCTGTCCACATAACTGCAAGCATATCAAGGCCACAGGTAGTCTTTTAGCTCTGTATCTGCAGTGCCCAGCACACAACAAAAGAGAAGCTGTTTTGGCACTTCGACTGCCAGGTTTCCACACATGCCCTCTCTAGACTACACTGCAAGTTGCTGAAAGGCAGAAATCGCCTTAGTCAGCTTCTGTTTCACCATGTTTATGCAGCATAGAGGCTGGCACACAGATGCTTCCCAAGGAGGGGGCACATGTGCAAGTTGTCAAAGACAGTGGGCACATTACTGGCAAGGAAACATTCTCCTCTCAGCACATGCAAACGAAAATACCCTCTTCTTCTGTAGCAAGACCGTTAGTTGTCTACCCAAGTCCATTCTCTCCTTCTTGTTGGACAAATGGCAGCCCAGATACACTATATTTCCCAGCCTTCCTTGCAGTCAGGGCGGCCATGTAATCACATTCCCGTTCCTGCCAGTGGAATGTGAGCCAGAAGGACACGTGCCATAGAGGGCCTGGGCCTATGCACAGCGGGCATGTCTCCTTCATCCTCTCCTCCCTTCCACACTGGCTTGAACCCAGACATGGCACAACCCAGCTTCAACGACATGGACCACAATGTCCTGTGATGGAGCAATGACTCCAAAGGTCTGGATCCCAGAACCACCACAAGCAGCCAAGCTGCCCCCTGACCTGATCTATACACATTGAGGCCATTACGTGAGACAGAAAAGCGAACTCATTCTTGACACCACTGTATCATAGGCCCTTGTGATTCAGCAGCACAGCTTTACATTAAAGAATACACCTCCCTTCATAGGGTGAGCATAGCCCCGATGGGACTTAAGTTGTCATCATCCTCAAAAACCTTTCTCGGTGCTTACTGGGGGGAATGGTAAGTCTTGATTCCCCGCCAACCCACTAAGATTTAGGAGTCTCAGGAAAGGAGGTGAAATGAAGGGGGTGTACAAGTCAGAGAAAAGCTCTGTGAGGAACTCACAGGAGACATGAGCAGGACCAGGTTGGGAAAGACACATGGGAGCCGGTGGGAGGTTCAAAAGCCTGATTCCTGCTGGTAAGAAAGAGCTCAGGAACACAACACCAAATGCATTGAATCATTCATTCCAGCCCCACCTCATGGGTCTCCTCACATTCATCCTGCTGGCTGTCACTGGGGCGGAAGGACAGAACAAGAAAAATGTGGAAGGAGCTGACCTAGAGGATGAGGGGGCAAAATCTTACCCTCACCAGCTCCAACCGAGGGACCAGGAACCAGGCAGGCTGTGTCTTCATCAGCCTTAAGAGCCAATTCGGGGTCTGCTACACTCAGCTCTTCTTCATTTCACTTCTGGATGCTCTCAACTCTGAGCTTTGGTGTTCCCAAGTTGCACACAACCAGAAGGTACAAAGGCACTGCCCTCCCACAGCCCCCAGGTGCCTGAATCATCTGCCCAACCAACCCAGCTCTACCAAGCTCACCAAGCCCCTGTCGGAGAGCCCTACCCCACCTTCTATAACCATCACTCTATGTTTATGCCAGGTGCTGGGCTTGGCACTGGTGAGGAAACGGTGGAGAAGACAGAGGCTCTGCAGAGTGGCAGCACAGATTCAGGGAAGGAGCTTGGGCTCTGCAGCCAAGCAGAATAGGATTCACATTCTGACACCACCCACCAACTGGCCCTGCAACCCTAGACATGCTTTAGTTCTCAAATCTGTAAAATGGAGATGATGCCATCTCACAGTGTGTTAGGAGAAAATATGGTATGTGCCTGGTGCATAATACACAAACATTAATTTCCTTCTGTTGCTCCCAAGTGTTCACCTGATTGGCCTGCCATGATTCATGAAATTCCCACCACTGGACCTGTCCTTGAGGGTTAAGGAACTGTCTGTAAAATGTCCCTGTGGAGTAAGATGTCACCTCCTGCAAAAGACAATTAAGTGTTCTAGGCAGGCTAGCAAGCAGGCGTCCAGCATGACTGCTTGAGGTTCTGATGTTAAAGCTCCCAGGTGCAAACAGGAGTGGCTCTGAAGTGGTAGGTATGGCTGCAAATCCCTGAAGGAGTTATAAAGAAATATGATGTGTCAAGGATGCTAAATCTTAAGAGCTGGGAAGCTCCAGGTGGGGAGGGGAGAGGATACTATAGAAGCTGCAAAGCAGAACAGCTCAGGGATGCCTCCCCAGAGAGAAGCAGAAAAGGAAAGCAGACAGAGGAAGGAGCTGCCAGGGTGGCCCCAGCCCCCGAAAGCTGTGGCCCTTCTCCAAGGAACTCAGCCATCACATCCTGCCCCCCACCCAGACCCCTCCTCTGAACTATTATGTCCTGGTCCTGGCACCAAATGGCTCCTGCATATACATCCCCACCTCACCCTCACCCTACCAGCCAGGTACATTCTAAAGAGGAAGGAAGCCAAAAGCTTTGACCTTGCTGCTTAGAAAGGGCTCTCAGAATCTTACCCATAAAACATGCTGGAGATTAGGAAGCAGACAAAATGTGTCTGAGCAGCTAAAAGACAAGATCAAGCATCTCCAGGGTTGTTTCTGGCCTAGCCACAAATGTGAAGTGACCTGGACAGGTCACACGCCCTCTCTCTGACCCTCACCATGCTGTAAGACAGGTCACCAATGTTCACCCCGACTCAAATCCCAGAAGCAATAACAGGAAAATGTCACCAAAGGGAAACAGACCTGCTCACGTAGAACCGGAAGGTGAGAGACAAAAAGGAGGCAAACCCAGCTCATCCAAGCTTGCTGAATGGCAGGAACTGCTCTCACAAGGCCACAGTGTGGGGTAATAAGGCAGTGCCCAGGAACACACTCTTCAGAGGGCCAGGCCGACACAAGGAAGAACCTTCTACTCACTAGCACATTCAAAAGCTAGCCTCACTCAAGGAACGTCTGGCTTATTGCCTGGCAAAGGTGCTAAGTCGAGCAACTCCACACTGGGTGGGCAGCTGACAACATGACCTTTAGGGCTTTTCCATCTCCAATGTCCTGCCATAATGCTCTGGCATTGAAGAGGTGATCTTGCAGGGCTCAATTCCAATCATTTTCAGACCTGCTCCTGCAGCCTCCCACAGGTTACAGAAGGGCTTCCACCTAGATCAATTTACTCGATGTTGTAGCAGAGGCTCTAGAACCACACCACGCCCCTTCTTCATCCTGGAGCCAACTGTGCGGGCACAGAAAGTCAGTGAGGCAAAGCAAAAATCAAAGGACAATCAGTCCAATGCTGCTGCTATGGTTTGAATACCTCCCCCAAAAGTTCATGTGTTGGAAACAATCCCCAGTGCAACAGTGTTGGGAGGTGGGGGCTAATAAGAGGTGATTGGGTCATCAGGGCAGAGTCCTCATGCAGGGATTAATGTAGCTATTGTGGGAGCAGGTTAGTTATTGTGTGAGTGGGTTGTTAGATAGTGAGTCTAGCCCCCGGTGCCTCTCTCTGCCTCCAGCTCTTGCTTCCACCTTCTGCTGTGGGATAATGCAGCAAGAAGGCTATCAGATGCCAGTGCCATGCTCTTAGACTTCCCAGTCTCCAGAACTGTGAGAAATAAGCTTTTTTTCTTTGTTAAATTACCCAGTCTGTAGTATTCTGTTGTAGCAGCAGAAAATAGACTAATGCAAATGTCTAGATGCAAATATCTCTAACCCTAAGAAGCCCAGGGCCAGCTGGTTGGCAACAGCAGCACAGCATAGGTGCACATGAACCTTGAACCGCATCTGGGTACTAGCCTACACACCAGCGTCCACAGACCTGGCCAGGCAGTTGTGTGACCCATTCCAAAGGGAGCCAGGCACTCACTGCTGTCCAGCTCTTGTTGGGGGAAACCCGGACCAAGCCCCACAGCTGGGGCTTCAGGGAGAACAGGGACCCAAAACACAGAGATCCAGGATGGGCTGACCTGGGAAGTCTGCAGACTGCTGCTCATGCCTGCCTAAGGATGGTCCTCCAAGCTTTATTCAGAAAGCCTCTACAAGGCTATGGCAGAAGAGCTTAACTTTTGCAGAACCAGATCCCACTGGAGCCAGAGAGGTCCTAGGAGGTCTTTCTGTGTATGCCCCAGCTGATGCAAGAATTCCCTCTGTGCTGATCCTGACCACTCCTGGAGGCCGGGCTCTCTCCAATTTCCAACTGTTCTCCTTTAGGAAGAGAGATCTCCCATATGGGGAACAGAAAACTAACTTTCTGGAACATCTACGCATGAATGCAAGCTCTATCTACTGAAATCACATGACAAATCTCCGGGCAGCAAGCACTGTGTCGACGTTCAAATCACTCAACAATTGTGGGCTACAGAGTCAGAGAGACTCATTTCAAATCCCAGGTAGGTGATCCTGAGCAGATAATTTCTTCTAAGCCCCAGCTTCTTCCTTTATTAAATAGAGATGATAATATCCTCCTCACTGGACTGTCGTGAAGATTAAATGACATAGTGTATGTGAAGCCCTTAGCATGGTGCCTGATGCGCACGAAGGGCACTTCCTACCTGCCAGGTAATAAACGGTAATAAAATCATGATGACAGTTCTTTAGGGATTTAAAGACAGCTTTCCTAGGTTTCCCCACGTCTTTGTGCTTTCTTGCTAAGCAGTCCCAGTTCCTCATGACATGGTTTCAAGTTCCTCAAACATCCCTTAGTTGCTCCATCACTAGGCAGCTGACAGGCATAATGACAGGCCTTGGAAAAATGGGACAGAAAACCTGGTTAGAATTTGGCTATCACTCCTGGTGAGGTGTAGGAGGGATCCTATTCAATCTCCAAATTGTACTGAGCACCTCTGATTAGCTGGGCATTATGCTAGGCACTGCAGATTCACTGCCAAAAAAGAATGATCCCTCCTTCCAGCAGCTCAGAGTTTAGTCTACTCCATAAATCAATGGTCTAAGTACATCCCAGCATCTGGACCTGAACTTGAATGCCAGGTGGGCACTTGTTTCTTCCAATGGCTTCTTTCCCTTCTTGGAAGGCATCAAGCTCTTTGTGGTCCAAGGGCCTATCCTCATGCAGCTCCCTCTACCCAGTGCCCCCTTGGGTTAGGCCCAGCACACGAGAGTCTGAACCATGGGCCAGCAGAGATTGAAATCTAGCTCATGGGCTCTTGCCAGCCATGCACCCTGACAAGGTTGCCCCTGCCCAGAGGAGGCATCTTTTTCTAATCCACCCAAAGGTGTGGCATGGAACAGTAGACAACCCTGACCAGGGGTGGAACCACATGAGACAAACATGGCTCTTTGGGTCGCAGCCTTCAGGTGTCAGCTTAGGTGTCTCTTTTCCAGGGAAGTCTTTCTGATCCTCTGCTCCAAAATAATTCATTTCTCCTACTCCATAATTCTCTCCCAATTCCCTATTCTTTCCACTGTAGCATGTGTTACATTTTGATTATTGAAGCATAACCTGGTCCCCACTATTCTGTGGGTTCCATGAGGCAGGGCCATATTTATTTTGCTCAGCTACACACCCGGGACCAAGCATGGAACCTGGCATGTAGAACCTCAATGCACATCCGAGCTTTATGGAAGCGAATACTTCAGATTAGACTTGATCTCTCCAGGACCAGATAACACCTTCATCTGGGCACACAGTAGGAAGTGAGTAGCAAAGCCATCAGGTTGGCCACCCAAGTGCCCCAAGAGGGTTCAATCCAACTGAGACAAGTCAGGCAGACCGAGTTAGAACAGTGTCCACCATCACTGACTGAAGTGCCAGGCGCTGTACCTTATTCCACTTATTTGCACAGCTATACCAAGAGGTGTCTCCATCCACATTTAACATATTAAGGAACTGAGGAATTACAAGGTTAAGAAATACTACCACTAAGGAGTAGAACTGGGATTTAAACTCTGCCACAGTCTAATCCAAACATGTGCTCTCAACTACTGAGCTATAAGGTTTCCCTTTACTGGTCCCAGTTAGCAAACCAGCGTTTGCAGCATCTGTCCCAAGCCACTGGACTTTTCCGATGCCCCACATAGTGGGCACCACTCTCAGAGACCTCCAGTAAACATCTGCAGGGCTGCAGGAGACAGAACGACAGGACACATGCAGTTTCTTGTTGGGAGACAATGTTTTAAAGCACACACTTTTTTTTTTAAAAAAGATGATCAGTAAGGGGATCTTAACCCTTTGACTTGGTGTTGTCAGCACCACACTCTCCCAAGTGAGCTAACCAGCCATCCCTATATGGGATCTGAACCCATGGCCTTGGTGTTATCAGCACCACACTCTCCCAAGTGAGCCACGGGCTGGCCCTACATACTCCCTTTTTTTTTTTTTTTTTTTGTCCTTTTTGAGACCGGCCGCACCACGCTCAGCCAGTGAGCGCTGCGAGCGCACCGGTCACCCCTATATAGGATCCGAACCCGCGACGGGAGTGCCACCGTGCTCCCAGCACCGCACTCTCCCGAGTGCGCCACGGGCTAGGCCCTACACACTCCCTTTTGACAAACATATACACTCCCACCTAAAACTGTGCCATGTCCCACTTGAGAATTATTTTAATATCAGGCAAGATTTTGTCACACTCCACTTTCAACAGTTTACATTTTAAAAACAACATATATTTCCAAACCTAAAATGCAATTATGACGTGGAATATGCTTTTCAGACTTCACATATGCCCCAATCCCCAGAGATTGTGATTCACTTTCTCTCTCTCACCAATTGACAATCACCACTCGTGGACAATAACAGAACACAAGGGCCTACCACAAAGAGTAGAAATGTTCTAAGTCAATACAGAATGTGTAGCACAGGCAACCTTTGAGGCATTTCAAGCACACTCAGAATAGAATGGCAATATAATCTAAGTGGGAAGGTCATCAGAGGAAAGTCAGAAGATTAGGCTATTATCTTTACTTCTGAAGCCCCTCTGTAAGGATAATGTCAAATGAAGTTCTTAAGGCTCTAGGAAGAGCCAACTATGAAATGGGACACTGGTGTGGGGGAGCCCACGCAAAGAGAAATACTATAACCCCTACCATCCAAAGGTTCTTTTCAGGCCGGCCCGTGGCTCACTCGGGAGAGTGCGGTGCTGATAGCACCAGGGCCACAGGTTCGGATCCCATATAGGGATGGCCGGTTGGCTCACTGGGTGAGCGTGGTGCTGACAACACCAAGTCAAGGGTTAAGATCCCCTTACTGGTCATCTTTTAGAAAAAAAAAAGGTTCTTTTCATTGTTTGCAGTATGGAGAAAAGAGAAACAAAGCACAGCTCTGAGAATGGCATGGCAAGGTTTCTTCATGTGGGCTAGTAACTATTTGCAACAGGCAAGGAGAACCTGAAGTTTAGGTGGGCTCTGGAGAGGACCGGCCCTACGTCAGCTCTCCTCCTCCAGCGGGAGGCAAATGCACCACCATGGTTAGCAGAATGGGCACGGGGTCAGACCATCACAGGTTCCAGTCTGGTTCTGCAGTACTTATTGATGATGCTGGCAAATTATAAAACCTCTAAGTTTCATTTAACTACGAGAAGATGATCATACTACTTATCTCGTTGCGTTATTATGAAGATTAAATGAGAAAACACATGTAAAATGTTCAGCATGGTGTCTAGAAAACAGTAAGTGAGCACAGGCAGTATTTATAAGTATCAGCTTTAGTATGTTTATTTCTATTGTTTCCCAATAGGAATTCAGGCAGCTGGAAGGACAGTCGAGAGGCACCTGGCAACGCTCTCATTCTCATTTCCTATTTATTGTCACAAGTGACATGAACTCTGTGGTCGAGGACAACAGCTGGACAGGCCAGGGAGCCGCACAGCTGCTGCGTTTTAGGCAAAGTCATACTCCAAGGGCCCAAGTTTGGAAATGAGCTGGCAGGAGGATATAAAGGCCGGCCTGGGGTGGGGGAGCAGGCAACTCCAGCAGAAGCTCTGTGGGAGGGAAAGTGGGCAGAAAAAGCCAAAGGGGCTGGAGGGTGGGGAAGACACACACCAAAGACCCATGTGGGACACAGGAAGCTGGGCCTGCTTGGAGAAAGGAGGCTGCAGGTGAGCCAGAAGGAAGCCTCAGGCTGGTGGGCACGGGCAGGAAGGCAGGATGTGGGCAGCAGAAGAAACATCCTCAGGGAGGGGCCGCAGGGAGGAAGAGCCAGGCTGCCTGGCACTCCTAGATGGAGAACAGTCGGGACTCAACAGGAAGGAAGGCACAGAGTCTCCCCCTGGTGACCTCGGGTCCCCTCATAAAGTCCCCTTCGGCTCCCCTGACTCCGAGGACCCCAGGATTTAGCCACTATTCCAGTTACTGCCATCATCCACTGTCCCCATCTGGGTCCTCTTCCCTAGGCTGGCGGCAAAACAGGATACAGTTTCATCATTTCCCCCTTCCCTGGTTCTTTGAAACAAGTGCTCCATGGTTTTCTGTGTGGGGAACAGGCCAAGGAGGCCACTGCAGGGTAAGAAATCCCATCACTGTTTTCAGAGTGGCCCTTCCAGTTCCATGCTGGAGCGTACATGGGGTGAGCTGGCCCACGCTCAGTCCCGTCCCCAACTGCCTCATTTTTTTCTTGGCAGGAGAGCTCAGCCATCTCCCTCCTGCCTCCATCCTGCCCACTGGTCTCTACATACACACAGCACCTGGGGAATCGCAGCAGGCAGCGGGGATGAAGTGATCCGAGACCTGATCGGTCACCATACACCACCAGACCCCAGCTCCATACAGGTGTGGCTCTCTACAGCCCTCAGGGAATACAGACTCAGCAGCACTGCCTTCTGCCCAGGGGCCTGGGGTGGCTGTGGGGGAGCTCGGGACAAGCTGCATCCCACATCCAGGAAGGAAGTCTCCCTGATGCCACAGAGGGCCACCGTGCAGTGCCATTGCACCAGCGGCCATGGCAACAAGGCCGCCTGCATCTGCACAAGACTTCCCGGTGCACAAAGCATTGTCATGGACCTAACCTCTAACTTCCCCACATCTCTGTGAGGGAGCCAGGCAGACATTGTTCCCGTTTTGAAAGATAAGGAAGCTGAGGTGATTTGGCCAGGGTCATAGTTCCTGAGAAGCAAAGCTGGGGGCCCAACACCCATTCTCCAGCAGTCTCCTCCTTTACCCCGGGACTTCCCTTTCCACTGTAAACATACCTAGACCCCAACAAGCTCTCCGGCAGCCCCACTGCTCCTTAAGGCTAACAATCTCTCTCCTTCCCCAAGCCCCAGTTGTGCCGGGCCCTCTCCAGTGCTCCTGCCACCTGCCTCCCACATCTCTGCCCTCCCTCTGCTTCTGCCAACCTGTTGCCAAATCCCGTGGACTCTTTCTTCAAAGGGGCTTCTGCACTCTTTGTACTTCCACTCCCAACCCTTGCCCTGCTGCCTGGAGAACCACCAGCTTTCGAGTTGGTCTCCTTGTCTTCTGTCCTGCCCTGCCCTGGCCTTGCCATCTTTTTCAACCTGAGCCCAGAGTTCCCCTCCCAGGCCCCCAGCATCCCCCTGGTCACAGGTTCCAGTGGCTCCTCCTCACCTCCACAGCCTTGCCCCACAGCTCGGCACCCAAGGTGCCCCTTCAGGCTTACCTCTTACTGCCCTTCCCTGCACCCTTGCTTTAGCTCAGGATGATCCCCTCCTTGACCCCATCCTCTGTTCTATCCTTCAAGGCTCCGCTCTCCAGTGTCCACAGCATCCCGACTGTGAGAGATTTGAAGAGATGGGTTTTTAATGCCTGCCCCGCCCAAAGCCCTGAAAGGGGCAGCTTCACATTTAACATGATCTGGCTCCCCAATAGCTGTCTGTACTGAGGTGATCCTGTGACCCAGGGAAGCCAATCCATTGGCTGCCAGAACTCTGGCACTGGTGCACTTAGCCATGGAACAAGCTGATGAGTAAGAAGAGAAGGCTGGGTCTATAGAGAGGGAAGTCAAGAGCAGATGCTCAGACAGAAGCAGAGAGGCCACACAGCTCCCAAAAGACAGAGCTGCCTCCATCCCTGAACACCTTCCAGACCAGCTCTCATGAGGCTGGGCTGCCTCACCATAATCCTTCCAACAAACCCTCTTTCCCCTGGGCTGACCTGGATGGGCTTCTGCTCCCTGTAGACACCAGGCTCAGGGGAGCCCCTGTCCCATCCATCTAATGGTCCTAACTGGAGGAGCCGTGTATTTGGCAACAAGAGGGCTCTTCTGAGGGTCACTTCTTTTATTGTCTCCCTGTGTGGCTCTTAAATGTTCCACATACACCTGCTTTTCTCCCTGGGACCAGAGCTCTTTATTAAGGCCTGGAGGAGCTAACAGCTTTGGGGCTGTCTGTGCGCCTCAAAGTTCCTCTTTTCTGGAGCCACCCCCAATCCGCATGGTGTCAGGAGTGGCCCCTGCCAGGTCTGTTTCGTCTCAGGTGACCCCATCCCCTGGCTGGAATAGAGAAGTGACCCAGGCTGGGCCAGTCTGACTCTCTCGCCACGGAATATGGACTTCAGACTGGGAGATCTCAATCCCTTTAAGTGTGGCTGGAATTGTAGCAGGAACACTAGGGACCATTCCTGCCAGGTCTGTTTCGTCTCAGGTGACCCCATCCCCTGGCTGGAATAGAGAAGTGACCCAAGCTGGGCCAGTCTGACTCTCTCGCCACGGAATATGGACTTCAGACTGAGAGATCTCAATCCCTTTAAGTGTGGCTGGAATTGTAGCAGGAACACTAGGGACCATGTGGGCTGAGGCAAGGAAGCCAGGCTGCAGAGAAAAGAAGGAGACCCAAAGAAACACAGAGGTGAGAGACAGAGGGCGAATCTAACAAGGTTTTTCTGATTCCTGCTTAAGGCCAGGCAGCAATCCTGCCCTTTGGGTCCTGAGTACCCCCCTGAAACCCTATCATAAGTCGCCTTTCTTGCTTAAGCTAGATTCAGTTGATTTCTCTTACTTGCAATCAAACAGTCCTAACACAGCTGAGATCTCTCTTAGCTTCTGCATTTCTCCACGAATATGAAGCAAGTGCTGGACAAATACTTGCTGAATGAAGGAAAACTGGCCCCAGATTCTGGCTTTCCTATTCCTGCCAAAGGCACCATTGTGCTCTACAAACACTCTCTACATAAAATGTGTGACTCAGCCCCAGGCAACTTAAATTAAATGTACTTTCCTTGCCCGAAATGCATCATATCCTAATTTTCATCTCTTCTTTGGGACAAACCAGCACTCAAAGGAAAGGCAGGCAGAAGTAGGCAAAAAAACAGCCCTTCAAAGTGCAGGCCAGCAAGCCAAACTGTATCTGCAAACTCTGTGCTACCTACTGACTGTTCCCACAACAAAAAACTCTGCCCTGAGATTTCTGTCCTGATGCCACACCTCAAGACTACCCAAGATGACCATTAAAATCTCCAAAAGGTCACAAAGCTTGTGACCTGCTGAGGTGTCACTTATGCTCAAGACCATGCACGAGGCCAGACTCACAAATCCTAAGGCTGGAAGAAACCTCAGAGGAGCATCTTGCCCAATGATTTTCAAACTGTGTGCTCAAGACCTACTCCTACATCATTCAGATGAGGAATCAGGGATTTACAGGTTTACACAAAGAGGGCAATGAAGACACAACGCACTTGTCCTGGGCTCTTCACTGCTCCTGATTGCACCCCTACTAGATGGGCGCTCAGTCCGAGGTGACCCTGCCTGCATCAGCAGACGGGCAATGCTAAACGGCCTGAACAATGTGGAGCTGTCCTGATGCTAGTCCTCCGCTATATATAGTTTCTCCCCTGAAATGACCTCATGCAGCAGCAAAGGTTTGTGGTGTGGCAACACTGGCTCTGTGTCCCCAACTCAAGGTGAGGAGAACTGCTGAAGAAACTAGGTGGTAAATGGGAAAGAGAGGCATCTGCAGGATGGGGAGGGATGGGGGTCATTGGGTGAGAAGCAAGCTTTTGAGACAACTCAGGAGAGGCTCTTTTCTTTGAGCCCCTGGATAGCAGCAGTGCCCCCTGGAAACCCGAGACTCTCATGCAGCAGGTGATGAAATGAGCCCCAAGTCTGGGGTCTCAGACTCCAAGCCCACCTGCTCACAGATGTTGGATGCCTCTTCCCAAACCACTTCATTCACCTACACCCCTTGAGCAAGAACCAACAGAGGATCCCTTTTATCTAAACACCCCCATTTACTATTCAAGACCTTCCATAATCTTGGTGTACACAATTGACTTGATACTATTGCCTAAAAGAAAAGAACAGAAAAGAAAAGCTAAAAAATAAACACCAAATGAGAATGGAGACTCTCTCCAGGTGGTGGGAATACAAAGATTTTGTTCTTTGGGCTTTCTGGTACAATTCACATTCTTTTTCATGAACACATATTACTTTCACAGTAAAGAAAATCTTACTGCTTGCTTCTCTCCAACCTGCACCCCTTACTCAAATCACTAACCCTTCTACAGACTATGTCCACATATCCCTCATGGCTGCCCTATCCCGATCCCACCCCAATCCCCCAAGGAGCAACTTGAGTTCCACCACCCTCAGAGGCCTT
This sequence comes from Galeopterus variegatus, assembly GCF_000696425.1. NCBI lineage: Eukaryota > Metazoa > Chordata > Mammalia > Dermoptera > Cynocephalidae > Galeopterus > Galeopterus variegatus. The sequence continues at coordinate 287,699 of NW_007727002.1, read as the reverse complement.
TCCTTAATAATTCGAGTCTCCAAGGACCTCTCCCATCTCAATTCTTGCTAAAGTGTCTACACATTGCTTTGCTTTTGTCTCAACTTATCTACACTGCATGATTTAGCACTTGTCCATATGTGGTTTTATTTGAAATGGTACCAAACCTTTGTCTTTGCTTCCTCTCCAGGTAGACCATAAGCCATCATGGATGAGACATACACATATAAAATGTGCACACACATTTGCAGGAATGAGGCAGGATGGAATATTAGAAAGGCCACAGGAAATGGAGGCAGATTTCCTGGATCAGACACCAGCACCACGTAACTACGCAGGGCAGACTGCAGACCAGTGGCTTGACCTCTCTGAACCAGTCCCCAAGTTCCTCCAGTTGGATTCCCTAGTAATACCAATTTCCTTCCCGCAAAAGGCAAGGATGGATTCTGAGTAAGCCTGCCAACCTCACAAGTTTTGAAAAAGGGATCATGTCACCTCTAGAACTAGGGCCCCAGATCCAGCCTACAAAAGGGGTCCTCATCCTTCCATACCCAAACTAGCACAGGATGGTAGGCCAGATATAGGAAGAATACGGCCTGTAGGCTAAAGTCTCTCCTTGAACACTTCTCTGGGCCACGTCCCTGGCATAGACAAATGCTCAAGGAATAGTGCTGTCAAGAGTAGCAGGAGAGCATCTTTGCCCAGAACTGCAGGAAAAGTGCTTAATGGTCAGCAAGAGACCAGACACCAGGCTCTGGATCTTCCAAGGGACACGTGTCAAAGCAGGATGGAGCTAGGCTCAGCTTCACACAGGAGGCATCAACTGCAGATTAAAGGGACCAAAGTAGCTTTCCTTCTGCCTACTGACCCCAAAGACTAACCCATCCCATCCCTAAGGAAAGAAACCAAATAACAGTGCATATAGCAGGTGGATTTTTTAAAAAAATTCATTTGGGTCTTATAAAAAGTGGTAGTAGCAGTAAGTTCCTGGCCAATAAGACTACCTGTCTCCTCAATAGCCAGACCCAGACCAGGCCACAGCAGGAATATCACACTAAGCCAGACCTGGATGAGCTCTGGGCTCTGGCCCTGATATAAGAGTACAGAGGGGAGAAGGGCCAAGAGCAAAAAGAGGGGGGCTGGCCCGGTGGCGCACTGCTACAGTGCGCTGCTTGGGAGCGCGGCGGCGCTCCCGCCGAGGGTTCGGATCCCACATACAGACCGGTTCCCGCTCACTGGCTGAGCGCGGTGCGGGCGCAGCACCGAGGGTTGCGATCCCGTTGCCGGTCCCGGTCCGGTACGGGCGCGACACTGAGGGTTGCGATCCGTTGCCGGTCACGAAAAAAGACAAAAAGGAAAAAAAAAAAAAGAGAGAAGTCAGCCAGGGGCGCCAACACGGCTGAGGAGCAAGTGGGCTCCCCTGCCCGTGGCACTGTGTGTTATGGATCTGCCACCCGGGGGTGAGGGGTGGAGGTGGGGTTGAAACGGGCTTCAAAAAAATAAAAATGAATCATAGAAACTCCAGTATTGTTTAGTACACCACATCATGAGCTCCTGGGGGAAAGGAGCTGACCCTGCGTGTTGTGCTTCTCTCATTTAACACAGCACTTGGGATAAGGCAGAGGCAGTAAATATTTGGAGGCACTTTTCTGCAGTGGTTAAGGTGGGGCCCCAGGACACAACTTCCAGGATTCAAACAGGAGCTCCTCCAGCCCTCCAGTCCATGGGTAAGTGTCTTAACCTCCCTGAGCCTCAGTTTCCTCATCTGTAAAATGGATGTAATTTTAGGCCTACATTATAGGCTCAATGTGAAAACTGAAGACAGTGATGTCAAACACCTAGTGGGTGCCTACCACACACATGTAGGAGATTAATAAATGGTACTGATCTCAGTAATGATGATTCATGGAGATGTTGTGAGGACTCAGGAAATGACATGCTCATGCCATGTGACACAGTCTATTTTGGGGGAACAGAGTACTTTTGCTAAGTTAAAAAAATCGATGCCATGTACAATATCCCATATTACAGAGGACAGTGGGGTCTGTTTCCCAGACACTGCGTGGGGTCGGGGGAGAGGTGAACGGAGGGACAAATCCATAAAGACTGTCACAAAGTGCACTTTCTGGCACATTCAGGATGTACAGTACAAGAACTGGCAGAAGTAGACTATTTGCCAGTCTGGTGGCAATGACGTCAGTAAACCAGCTATACCTGTTTAGGGCCTTGAGAGCCCTTTGTTAAAATTGACAGTGAGGTAGGTATTGCATGGAAGAAACCCAAGGCTGAGAATCAAAAACAGTAGTCTGGAATCCAAAATCTTCCATTTCTTACTTTGTGACACCCTCCCCCCTACACAATAGTTAATATCACAGTGAGCCTCTCCCCCAAAGCGAGGAAAATCTCAGTCTCAGTGGACTATCAAGAGGATACACGAGGAGTGTGTAACGTACCTTCTACAGTGCTTGCCACGCACTGGTGCTCAATCAGTAGCAGTACATAATGACTGTAAAACACCAGTTTTTGAATCTAGGTACAGGGGGGTGCTTAGCAAGTGTGAAAAAGTGGCTCTGATGTGGGTATTACCATCAGTTTCTTAGACATTCACAGAGGGGGTGTTTGCAGTTGACAATGTGCATCAGAGAAATGTGCAAAAGCTCCAGTAAGGAAGCCCCAGGGACCCAGAGATGTTCTGCCAAGCTGAAGATGGGCCACAGCAAACTGAGGGCACTTACCAGCCTTGATCTACTGGATAAGAAATATTTGAATCTGTTCCGAGATAACCTAAAAAAGTAGCCACTGGTTGCTGCTGAAATTAGCAGCGAGAATTGTGGGGTGTGCTACAAAGGATTTGTTACTAATGAGAGCTGAAATTCTCAAGTTTTTGTGAGTGGTTCGCATTTTTAAAATGAAGCTGGGTTCAAGGCTCTCTCTATAATAACACTGCTGGCTCACAACCTGCTTCCAATTTGCCTTCCTGAATGAATGAGTGGAATTACAGGAATGAACACTAACCCAGGGAACACTGAGGAAGGTAGGTCTTGCATATAAATTTCATCAGAGGAAGGTTGGGGGCAGCTGGTTTAAATACAGTGCCAAGCATGGTGATAACAGTAAAAAAAACCCTAACATTTATTGAGTATTTAATATGTCCCAGACATCATTCTAAAAACTTTACAAGAAATAATTCATTTAATCCTCACAATAACCCTTTGGAGTAGGTACTATTATCTCCATTTTAAAGATGAGGAAACTGAGGCCCCAAAATTCATAACAATTTGCCCAAGGTTACATAGCCAATGAGCTGGAAGAGCTGGGATAATAAAATACAGATAGATACTAAATGAATAAAATACTTGTCATAAAATAATTGTCATAATTACCTGATGGAGTTTGGATGCTTTGTCCCCTCCAAAACTCATGTGGAAATTTGATCCCCAGTGTGGCAGTGTTGGAAACCGATTTGAGTCATGGGGGTGGATCCTTCATGAATGGATTAGTGCTCTCCCTAGGTGGGGGGAGTAATGAGTAAGTTCTCGCTCTATTAGTTTCTGTGAGAGCTGGTTGTTTAAAAAGACTCTGGCACCTCCTCTCTTGCTCTCTTGCTTCCTCTCGCCATGTGATCTGCTTGTACCCACTGGCTGCCTGACACTTTCCGCCATGAGTAGAAGCAGCCTGAGGCTGTCTGTCCCAGAATCATAAGCCAAATAAACCTCTGTTCTTTATAAATTACCCCGTTTCAGGTAGTTCTGTTAGAGCAACAAAAATGGACTAATACATTACCTGTCATCAAAGAAAACTATCTTATAACTGTCCTCTTTGAAAGACCTCAGATTTTGCAAATCAGAGGAAATTCATGGCTGGCCCTTGCTATACACGCTGACTGCAGGGGACGAGTCGGAGGTCAACCAAAATGAGATTTCACAGGTAGGATAGGGAATCTACACTCTGCTCCTCCCAATACGTGGGCTGTACAAGGGTCAAAAGAACACAAATCATCAAAGGAATGATGAGATTTGCCTTGGTTACTATCATTAACCCACTGCCAGCATTTGCTAAGCATCTGCTGTGCATGGGCTGTGCTGATCACTTCACACACATTATCATATTTAATCCTTGACTATTCTAAATGGTGTATCTGTCCCCATTTTACAGATGCGGAAACTGAGGCTCTGATCTGAGGCTTTCTCACCACAGTAAGGAAGCAGTAGAGCCACTGCCTGCCTATGGCTTCTGCCACTTATTGGTCAATAATGGTCAATAATCTTGGGCAGCTTAACATCCTCCCCAAGTCTCAGTATCCTCATCTGTAAAACAGGAAAAAAGATTCCTCCCCTGACTACCTAACAGGATGGTTGTGGGGATCAAATGATATATAATATAGTACTTGAGAAAGCACTTTTAAAAAAAAAATTTTTTTGTTAAGTTATTTATTTTTTTTTAACATTCTATGATGTTACCTAACAGGATGGTTGTGGGGATCAAATGATATATAATATAGTACTTGAGAAAGCACTTTAAAAAAAAAAAATTTTTTGTTAAGTTATTTATTTTTTTTTAACATTCTATGATGTTGTGGAGCAGTTGGGAGTAGGGGGAGAGGGGAAAGGGATAAGGAAATAGAGTGGGAGAAGGAGGAAGGAGGAGGGGTGGGGTATGAAGCTTGTGGCACCCCCCTCATTCCTGCAGGGGAGACTAGGGGGCTTCCAGCAGTGGCTTGGTCATTGCTGGGCTAGGGACATATGTCAAGGGGGTGTGGCTGAAGCACTCACCCCTCACTGCCCCAGCTCAGGAGCCCACGGCACTTCTTGCAGCAGCTAGGTAGTCATCGCTGGACTGGTTGCGGGTGTTGGGGGGCATGGCTGAGGCCCCCAGCCTTCCCTCCTCCCTGGCTTGGTAGCCCAGGGGACTTCTGGTCCTTCTAGGTTTTATAGATGTTCTTTGGTGATCTTTACTAGTTAATATTAAACTTTGTCTCTAGTCTGTGGGTATTTTGTTTTTTCTTTCAGTTTTGTGTTGGATTATTTGCTGTTCCCACCACTTAAACTCTGCACTGGAACTAATTTGTCGTCCTTTGCTTACTTCTAAAATGGGGGAACTTCCTGTGGGGACCAGTACTTGAGCCCTGTGGTTGAGCTAAATTGCTGCTTTGCTGCTGATTCCCTAGGAAAGGCTTTTTGTGCAACTTAGGTTTTAATGGTTGACTTTGTAGATACTACTGGGTCTTGTAAGGTCTGGTACACCTTGGGCTGTGTAGAAACGCTGGTCTAGGCCTGAGTCTTTTCAGCAAACTTCACACCCTGCAGTTCTGTATTCCTGACCAGTCTCCACTGAGTGACGCTGCACTGATTGGGTGGCAGATCAGCTGTCCGTGCTGTGCCTCAGTGTTCTCCCGGTGGGCCCGACTCCCTCACTGCCCGTGCTCCAAACACTTCCCATGGGATGGGCCATGTGCCGGTCCCTTGTGATGACTCACCAGCCTCTGAGTGGCTCCTTTTTTTCAGTTGTTGTGGCTCCTCGCTCCTGTATGGGTCCATGGGAACCCTGTTAGTGGTCTTGCTGTCCTGGGGGCCACCAAGGCTCGCTTCTCCCCTGCAGCCTCCAAGCAACTTCATCCAAAGGGCACAGCAGTGGCTTTTGCCAGGATCTGCTCTGTGCGCTTAGCCACTCCAGCCTTGAAGCAGCCGGGTCTCGAAACAGTGGGAAGAGTTCTTTCTTTCTCTCATCGTGGCTTCTCCCGCCTTCATGTACTCCCCTACGCATTCTTTACACCAGTCAAATGTATAACAAACATATGTGTGTGTATACATACACATGTGCACACTACCCCTGAACATTCTCAGCACACCACTGCACATATCCCAGAGAAAGCACTTTGAAAACTACAAAATGCTGAGCAAAGCAAGGGATCGCTTGTCTTACTAAGTACAAAGAGTGACACCTGATTCTGCAAGCCCTTTGACCAGTAAGGAATCTTAACCCTTGACTTGGTGTTGTCAGCACCATGCTCTCCCAAGTGAGCTAACCGGCCATCCCTACATAGGGATCCAAACCCATGGCCTTGGTGTTATCAGCACCACACTCTCCCAAGTAAGCCATGGGCCGGCCCCTGCAAGCCCTTTGCTAATGTGACTCTCCCTTGCCTCTTTTCCCTTGGGAATTTGGTAATAATTCAAAGTCTGCAAGAGTGAGGACACTCTTTTTTTCAAGTTTCTGGCACATGGGAGTTGAGGAGTGGAGATTCACTGTGGGAGGAGTAGGAAACATTGATATCTGCATTCAACTTGTGTTTTTCTTTAGGAACACAGTCTTAGCTGAGATTCTATTGCCTCCAGCACACACAGCCCTCAAACAACATTCCACTCATATTTACTGAGCACCTACTATATGCAAAGCATTTTGATACAAGATGATGGATTCATGTGGCTCCTGGGTGTGGAGGTTGTGCTCTGGGGGCCAGAAAGTTAGAGAAGAAGGGGACAGCAAGGGGAAAGGAGGAGAGTGGCCTCAGTCCTTGGAGTTTTGCAGACTTCACAGCAGACCTCCCAGCTTTTCGTGGGGGTGTGGAATGAGCTGTGAGCACTGGAATCCGAGTCAAAGTCCTTGGGCCGAGTTCTAGCTCTGCCTCCTCTCAGCACCATGACCACTAACAATCAATTTACTTTCCTGATCATCAGCTTTCCCATAAGTAAAATAGGTAGAAATGTTCCCACAGATAAAATGGGATGATATCAAGTGAGATGATATCTGTGAATGGGCCTAGCAAGGTACCTGAAGGTGCTCAATAATAAACTCTTACTTAAAAACAAAAACAAAAAAAAGTGTTCTCTTCTTCCCATTCTAACAAGGATAATCTGTACAGTGACCAAAAAGTTGGGCTCTGGGTTCCAGTCTGGTTCTGCAGTCTCTGGTTCTGCAGGTTACAAGCTGTGTGGCCTTAGGCAGCAGACGTTACCTTTCTAAGGTTCCATTTCTTCATTTGTAAAAGGGTGTTATAGTATCTACCCATACGGTGGAATGTGAGGATTGACCCAGACACTACATGTGATGCTCCTGGCACTTGGTAAACACCCAGCAAAGGTGAGCTGCTGCACTGCATCTCTTTGAGCCCTTAAAAACAAAACAACTCCAACGCATGGGCTCACCTCTAAGATCCAGACTGCTTGGTGACTGGCCGGTTGCCTAGGCATTGGCTCTGAGAAGAGAGTGCACCATTCACCCTATGTATCTGGCACCAGCCTCCCAGAGGAAACAGGCACAAACAAGGAGCTATCCTCATCCCCCCAGTCCCCCCCATACTTTGCAGAGGTGCTCCAGCCCTTTTCTTGACAGGTTCCCCTTTCCGAGGGTAATAAGGGACAGGAGTTGAGGGGCTGAGGATGGGCAGAGGTGTGGGTGCACCCTTAGCTCAGTCTCTCTGCCTTGTGGGCTCAGAAGGCAGGAAGAGATCTTGTCGCCAAACGCTAAGAGAGAAACACATGGCCTCAAGCAGCAGACAAGTTCCCCTAGTTGCCACGTCACTGTAACACTCCGTACATTCTCTCCTCTGAACTGTAGTCCTACACCTTTCACATGCAAAAGCTGAAAAGAGGTGGCACTGTGAACCAGAGTAAGATAGCATTAAGGTTCTTTGGGAGGCAAATGCATTATAACAACACAGAAATGCTTTGCTCAACTGGAAGCCACAAGCCGCCTACCCATCCATCCCAACCACTGACCACATAGTCAGAAACCCAGAAGCAAGCCAAATTCTGACTGACCAGAAAGGACATCACAGAGTCTACCCACCCAGGCTCACGTTCTTCACTCTCTCAAGGACCCCTCAGGCTTCCACTCTGAGCCTATTTACTCTTTCTCTAGGCACAATTTTAACAAGCTCAGTTGGCTTTTGCCCCAGGAAATTGCAGGGGCTGCTATTTGAGCTCAGTAGAAGTGACCGCTACATGAGAAACCACCACTTCACACCCATTAGGACGGCTATTATAAAAACAAAACAAAACAAACAAACAAACAAACAAAATGGAAAGTATTGGAGAGGATGTGGAGAAATTGGAACCCTGGTGTAATGTTGGTGGGAGTGTAAAACAGCGCAGCACAGAAAATGGTATGGTGGTTACCCCCAAAATTAAGAACAGAATTACCATTTGATCCAGCGATTCCACTTCTGGGTATACAAACAAAAGAACTGAAAGCAGGGACTCAAACAGTTATTTGTACACCCATGTTCATAGCAGCATTATTAATAACAGCCAAAAGGTGGAAGCAACTCAAGTGTCTGTCAACGGATGAACTCATAAGCAAAATGTGGTACAGTAATCCCCTTTAACTGCGGGGGATACATTCCAGGACCCCTAGTAGATGCCCGAAGTGATGGATAGTACTGAGCCCTACATTATACTATGTTTTTTCCTATACATACATACTTACAATAAAGTTTAATTTATAAATTAGGCACAGTAAGAGATTAACAACAATAACTAATTTTGAAAAACCCAATTATAACAATATACTGTAATAAAAGTTATGTGAATGTGTTCTTGGTCTCTCTTTCTCTCAAAAAACTGTAATATTTTGGGACCATGGTTGACTGTGGGTAACTGAAAACGTGCAAAGCAAAATCGCAGATAAGAAGGAACTACTGTATATATACGTACAGTGGAATATTATTCAGCCGTAAAAAGGAAAGGCATTTGGACACATGCTATGATATGGATGAGCCTTGAAGACATTATGCTAAGTAAAATAAGCCAGTCACAAAAGGACAAATAATGCATGATTCCACTCATTTGAGGTACCCAGAACAGTCAAATTCATAGAGACGGAAAGTAGAATATCAGTTGCCAGAGGCTAGCGGGAGGGGAGAATAGGGAGTTAGTGTTTAATAGGTACAGAGTTTCATTTGGGGAAAATGAAATAGTTCTGGAGACGGATGGTAGTGATGGCTGCACAACAATGTGAACATACTTATGCTACAGAACCATAGGCTAAAAATGGTTAATATCGTACATTTTGTTATGTATATTTAACCACAGTTTTTAAAAATGGGAGAGAAAAAAAAAAGGGAAGTGACCACTGACTACCAGGGAGAAGACAGAGCAATGACTACAGATGGGAACATGAACCTGTAAGCACAGCAACCGGGAACCATGTAGTTGGGGGCCCATCGTCCTAGAGTCTCACAAGCCCAGAGGCCGTGCACTATTAAAAGCAGGGTAACTGACCAGGCAGGACTGGCTCTTCCCATTCAGAGACCAGGACAGGATTTAAAAGCCTCCCCCACTCCACAACCAATGTTGCTGCCAGGGACCTTGAGGCAGGGCACTCTTGGAATGGGCTCTCCCCTAGCAACTTCCTTCTGCTCATCACCAGTTCACTCCCCCACTCTCACTCTCCTCTTTCAGAGGTAAAGCTTTTGAAAGAAAGAACCTGTTATGGTCCCCACTTCCACCAAGCAGGTGCTCTGTACATACAGGTATAAACTCCATGACCCTGAGTCACAAAGAGGAGGTTATTTGTGCTCTATATATTTTGCTCAGAAGCATATCATTTGTTTCAGAAAAATTCCCATCCAAAGATAGTTTTTAAACACTTTCATAGTTTTGCTCCTTAAAAAGTGTAAGCTTCAATGATCTGGTGGGGAAAACCACTGGCTATAGCTTTTGTGTGTAAAAATCCTGTAGCTTTTTATAATAGAAACTCTCCAAATTCATAAAGTCTCTTTTCATCCAGGGTCTCACTTGATTCTTACATTCTTACAACCTCTCTGAGAGGTGAGCAGGGTGGTAGTCACCCCATTGCACAAATGGGGAAAACGAGGCCCAAAGCGATAAAGAGGCTTGTCCAAAGTCACACGAACAACTAGGAATTGGCAGAGAATAAAGGATTCATTTCCCACCAATGCCAGATGAAACTCTGGGCTAGGACCTCATATTCAAGCACACAATGCAGCCATGAAAGTAATTTAAAAACCACCATTAGCTTATTTTACCCCCATAACATCTCTCTGCAGTAAACTGAAAATATTATCAACCTTTTTTAACAGAGGATCAACTGAGCACAAAACAAATGACCTACCCAATACCACCACTCAAGAACATGGCAAAGAGACTAGACTCCCTCCCTTTTGATACACTTGACCTTGACCACTTCCCTACAATGCCTTGACCGCAGCACTCTCAAAACTTAAAGGAGCCCACACAGCTTTTATATAGGTTGCACCATATTTCTGTGAACTAGGCAGGGAACAGATATACCTTTGTTCTCTTTTTAAGAGCTGGATAAGAAAAAAGAGGTTAAAGAAATCTTTAGGTTCCTTTTCAGCTCTAAAATTCTATGATTCTAAAAATTCTCCAACAAGTTGATGTGTAGAGAGTCCTGGAATACATATCACGGTATTTCCTGCCTCACAGTCGATTAGGCCATTCCATCCCTGCTCTTCAAGTTAAGGACTACAAACACTGTATGTGCCTGGGAGAGGGGTCCACTTTTACAGAGATGCACACATAAAATGACAAGAGAGTGCTACTGCCTGGTTAGGACACTAATAGAGGGCTTTGCTCTGCTCTCCTGCTTCAGCTTCCTAGCAAGAGGCTCCCAAACCAGAGGGAATCATATCCTAGGTATCTGAGACCTTACCCAAGCCTGAAGTGAGAGAGAAGCCAGACCCAGGGACAGAACAGCACTCTGAGGTTGCAGTTTAAGGACCTTCATTTGGACAGCTGCCCTAATACCCACCTAAGACAGGAGATCAGTCAGGTGTGCTCCTTCCCACTCTTCCATGGACCTCATCAACTCTGCTTATACATACTAATCTCTTCCAGCAAATATTTATGAGGCACCTGCTATATGTCAGGTACTGCTCTTAGTACCAGGGAGTGAGCAAATAAAAATCTCCAACCACACAGAGTAAGGGGAGACAGCCAAGGTCAAATGATGAATCGTACTATGGAGAAAATTAAAAGGGAAAAGAGGGCCGGCCCGGTGGCGCACTGCTACAGTGCGCCGCTTGGGAACGCGGTGGCGCTCCTGCCCAGGGTTCGGATCCCACATACAGACCGGTTCCCGCTCACTGGCTGAGCGAGGTGCGGGTGCAACACCGAGGGTTGCGATCCCGTTGCCGGTCCCGGTCTGGTATGGGCACGACACTGAGGGTTGCGATCCGTTGCCGGACACGAAAAAAGACAAAAAAGGGAAAAGAGATAAATAATGCCGAGAGCTGGTGATAGAGGGAAGGGGATCAATTTTAGATAGAATGACCTGGGAGGGCTTGACTCCTTAAACAGGAGACTGGGAGGAGGAGAGGGAGGGACCCATTCAGATATGGGGGGGGGTGGTTAACAAGGGGATGGAGAACAAGAGATGGCTTAAGAAAGGTAAGTGGGTAAAAATCATACTGTGTCTTGTAGGCCAATGCAAGGACTTGGAATGAGATGGGGAGTCACAGGAACGTTGAGCAAAGGAGTAACAAAATTTGACTTACAATTTAGAGCATCACTGGCTGTTGTGATGAAAACTGTTGGGAGACAAGGGAGGAAGCAGAAAGGTCAGTTAACAGGCCGACGCTAGCTTAGAGCAGGTTGAAAGTGGTGGAGACAGAGTCAGGTTCAAGATACATTTAAGGCAAAGTCAACAGGATTTATTGATTAAATGGATGTGGGATGTGAGAGAAAGGGAGGAGTCAGGGATGACTCTAGAGTTTTGGGGGCCTGGGCAACTAGAAGGATGAAATCGCCATTAACTGAGATGGGAAAGACTTCGGGAGGAGCAGGGGTGGGGGTTCATTCTGTTTTGGACACATTAAACTGCAAAGCCTTTTAGACATCAGATGCACCGAGGAGGCAGCAGAATATATAAGCCACAGTTGGAGAGATGGCTGAAATTATAAATGTGGGAGTCACCAGCATATATAATAATACATAACTGCATAAATAATCATACAGGATTAACATGTATGATCATATGTAATTTGTATGACTGTGTTTTGTCTACCCCCCGCGAGACTGTAAGTTCAATATGGCCAAGGACCATGTCTGTTCACAGCCAGCAAGGTGCTTGGCACTCAGTAAATATTTACTGAGCAAATGGAGAAGTTGCCCAATTATTCCCTCAAGAATAGCCACACAGCCCACACAACGAGAAGCAGACTCTCTTGCAACCACAGTGCCAAGCCCAACCAGCCCCAAACAGGGCCCTGGGTCAGTCCACCCCGAGCTTGAGATTCCAGAACGTAAGTGGATATGCCTGGCACATCACAGAGTCAGATATTTGGGTTTCAGCCCTGCCACATTCTCAAAGGGTGGAGCTGGGCAAGAGACTTGCCTGTTCTACCACCTCTATTCCTCCCTGGAGTGGCTGGGGGAAGGACTGCTTCACCTAGTTCATGAGCAGAGATATTAACCTACCTGGAGTATATGTATGGGGTAGCAGAATCCCCCCCCAGGGGGTAAATCCCCCAAGTATTCTCTGAAGCATGCAGGGACACCCAGCACCTGAAGGAGAGGAACACAGACCTACTGGGGATGCATTAAGAGTAACTATTAAAAAATCGTTTTAAAAGAATGACAATCACAAAACTTGATGAGATGAGAAGACTACCTAATCCTTCTACCTAATGCAAGAATCCCTGACCGTGGGTATTGGGTCTCTGCTTAACCTGTCGAGTGACTAAGAAGACAGAACTGAGGACAAAGGATAGCATTACAAGGCATAAGATTTCACCTCAATAACTTTCCACTTTTGAACAATTGCCTTTGTGAAGATGATAAAATGGCTCTAATGACCTTGTATAATAACCCCCTCCCTTTATTGAGATATTGAAAATGTGACTCAGAGAGCTTTGATGACTTACCTAGGGTCACAGAGCTATAGGCCTGGACTAGAACTCAAGTTCCAGCTCTCTGCTAAGGGTTTCTTCCCATTATACCAGTGACAACGGAAAGATAAGAATCACAACGAGAGCTGTAGGAGTTTTATGCATTAGTCTTACAACATAAAACTATGTCCTTATCAAAGGATAAGCTGCAGATGTTATACGAATGCTAGGTGGCTCACTGAAGTTAAGAATTTCTTCCTTTGTACCAAATGTGTTATCCTACAGAGTTCCCCATGGCTTTGGACTTCATCAATAAAGCTACTCATAGTACAATCCACAGAATTAAAATAATGATACACTAGCAGGTAAAAACAAAAAAATGCAGATAAATGTTTACATGAAAAATTCAGATAGTAGGATGAAATCAGGTTAGCTTTCTAAAATCAAATATTGGGAGCTTCCTATGTACAAGTCACTGTGCTAAGTGCTGAGTATGTGTGTACATGGCTACACAAGAGAGAAACACACACACACAAGGATAAGATAAAACACAGGTTTCCAAGGCTTGCTGATCCTAGACTGTAAACAGCAAAGACATGACTAATAATATGCAGCAGGTAATTGTTAAGGAAGTGGCATAAATAACGTGTCTGCAGGAGTTCTAAGAAGGAGGAATCACTTCTACAGGGGCGAGGGGATTTGTCAGGCAAGGGGCTTCCAGAAAGATATGGGGATTGAGTGGACCTTGAAGGGAAAAAAGACTCTCGGTAAGAAGGAGAAATGGCATAAGCAAACACCAGTGGCCTTCATATTGAGGAAGAGAAAGAAGTCAGGTCTTAAAAGGAAGGACTGAGTTGGACTTGAACAGCCTTGAAAGTCATAGTTCTTGTAGGAGTGGCAAGGTGCAGGAAGATTTCTGAACACAGAACTACAGGGTTTGGAACAGGTTAATTTATCAAACGTCTTCCAGGGGGACTACCACATGCAGGTATTAGATGAATGACTGAAGATGAACTTGCCTTTGGTAGGAAACTCACTTCCGCCTGGGAGAAGAGTTGGACTTGGGGTGACAAGGGTGGGAGGTAGAGTGGGAAGGGGCAGGTATGGAAGACCTGCTGAAGGAAGAACCAGCAGGCCCCACTGACTGACTGGCTGGGAAGCAGAGGACAAGGAAGCAGAGAAAGTCATCGGAGAAAGTTCTTCAAAGTATAAAGTTAGGCAGCTGGAAGAAGATAAGAGTAAAGAAGGGAAGCTAGGTGACAGAGAGATGCAGAGCTGGGTTTTGGAGGTAGTGAATCTGAGGATATCTACATCTTAGTGTCCAGTGGGTGTTTAGACATGAGGGTATGGGGTTCCAGAAAGAGGTAATAGTTGAAGATTAAGTGTAGGAGTGTTCCTAATGGACAGAGTTGTGGGACTGAGTAAGATTTCTCTGGGAGGGAGTGTAATGAGAGGAAAAAACAGAATGTCAAACTGAACCATGGTGTCCCCACACCTAGAAGGTGGTGGTGGGTGGGACTTATCAGAGGAAAGGAGGAGAGTTTCAAGTAGAAGAGGGTTGTCAACAGTGAAAACTGTGACAAAATCAATTGAGGGCTGAGCACATAAATAATAAATACTTGTCGAATGAATGAAGAGAAGAAAGCCCTTGAGTTTGAGAATCAACTTTGCTCAGTCAGAACAATGGCCAAGATTGCCTTCAGACAGAGATTTTCAATGTTAAATTTTGCCCCATCCTTCCTATAAAAATGAGTTTCTTTCTCCACAAGTCATCCTGTCCTCCAAACAGACATCCTCCCCTGCTTCCCCCATGTTTCCCCCATCCTCCTTCCCAGTTTCCACAAACCAAGCAACACACCTTCAGTGTCAAAGAAGACAGGAAACTCCAACTTGAGTTTCCAACTTTATTAACAACTCTGCCTCTGGCTCCTCTTACATAAAGGGATATGTAGCAATGGGGTGAAAGAGGAGACTGGGTTCTAGCCCCGGCTGTACTACCTGTGTGACTTTGGACAAGTTGCTCAACCTCTCTGGATCTTGGCTTTTACACAGAGAGGAAGACACAGGACTATCTAGAATCCAAAGAAGTTTCAAAGTTCCCTTTGAGCCCTAAAGTCTACTATTCTGTCATTCTCAGAAGGTCCTTGCAACACCCTCAGAGAAGGAAGTGAGTACAAGACTCAGGGAAATGACCGCCAGACCTCCTCCCGGGGCGAAGCGCCAGGATAGGAGGGATGTACCAAGAAAGTGAGAAAGCGCTACCCGGGCCTTGCAGATCACCAGAGAGCAGATCCCATTCCCAAGGCTGGGAAGGATACCAACAGACCCATGGGCGACTCTCACCCCGCACGCCACCTTTCCTAAACTCCCAGACGGCCAGGAAGCTCTAAAAAGCCCTGCGGGAGAAATAAAGATTTCTTTCCCAGAGTCCTGCGCTGCTTTTGCAAGTCGGATTCCGGCAGACACGATCTGCAGTCCGATAATGACCAGACAGCCTTTGGAAGGAGCAACTGTTCTCGCCTCGCTCTCTCCGAGTTCTGGGGACGCCTGGATGCCCGCGCCGTGCCCCGACCGGCCGGTGTCGACCCCGGCCCGGGATGCCAGGCCAACGGCGCCCTCGCCCCGGCCCCCCCCCTCCGCTGCGGTCTGCAAACATTTCCTGCCCCCACCCCCTCCCCCATCCCCACCAGGAGCTTCCCAGTTGGAGTGAGTTGGTCTCGCAACCGGGTCAGCGCTCGCAGCTGCCCCAACTCGGTTCCCCGGCCACCCAGAGCCGGGGAGGGGGCCCCCGTCTGGTTCCGGTGCAGCCATCAGGGAAACCCAGGAGCCAGGAGCCGTGGGAGGTCGCTCGGGAAGCCCAGGGCTCAGGCAAGGAGGGGGACAACCGGCGGGGTACCCGTGGCCCTGCTCCCTTCCCCGTCCTTACCTGCTCGTTTGCGGGGGTGTCCCGGGGCGGCCGGCCTCTCCCGGCGCTGTCTCCCCACGCAGTTGCCCATGCTGGCTACTCAGCTGGTCCCCATGCACCGGAGGCGGCGGGGTGGTCGGTTCTCGGCGCTCCTTCCCCGGACGGCGGCGTCCCAACTCAACGGCTCCTGCCGCCCGGCATCCGCGCTCCTCGAACTGCCCTCCGGACACACTCTGCCCCGGCGCCGGCTTCGCCACAAACTTTGCGGGCCTGGGGGAGAGAGAGGTAGCCGACTCCCCAGCACAAACCCAGGTGGCCGGGCCAGGGGGGCCCGCGACGGTGCCCGGCCGGAGACCAGCTCCGCTGGAGGGGCGGAGAGAGGGGGCGGGCACCGCGGCAGCTACTCCGGGATCGCTCGAGGCTCCCAGCTGGGGCCGGCCCCCCTGAGCCTGTCACTCACCTGCCTAGCCCCGCCCCAGCCCAGCCCCGCTCCCTTCCGCCGGCTCGCGGTGTCCGCGCCGCCGCCACCACCCGCCCCAGGTGCGCATGTGACCCACAGCACCGCCCACTTGGGCCGGGCCTGACTTTCTCATTGGCTTCCCCCAGGGTGCGTACCGCCCCTCGGCCCCACCCAGCCAGGTGCCCGCCCCGCTGCCCGTCTCCCAGGGAGCAGGGCCGGGAATTATTAGCCCTCAATGGCCCTCGGCCGAGTGCCCAGCCACCGCCTTCCCTCCTGGAGCCACCGCCCCGATTCCACGCCCCGCCCTCCGGGGAGGGGTCGGCCCGTCCCTCCCTGGAACTGCCAGGCTTGGAGCCGGCAGGCACGTGATCCAGAGAGCGTCCCGCCCCCTCGACTTTCGCCAGGCCATTGGCTCGAGAGGCGCGTGCGCGGACAGGCCCGTCTCATGCTACCGCCTACTTCCCCTCCCACGGTGTCTAGGTCGCGTCATGGCCGCCGCCGCGGCTGCAGCTCTGGAGGCGGCGGCGCCCACGGGAGCCCTGTGGGGCCTCGTGCACGACTTCGTCATGGGTCAGCAGGAGAGTCCCGCTGACCAGGTAGCTGCAGGTACGGAAGACTGCGCCGCGCGGCTTCTGCATAAGGGCAGACAGGAGAGAGCGGCCTCAGCACCCGCGCCGGGCGGGAAGGGAGTGAGGGGCAGGGATGATTGAGAGATTGGTGTCTGGGCTGGTTGATGAGTACCACGAGTTTAAGAGTCATAACAAGTTGGAGAGTCGCTCGCATCTTCCTTAAAGCCATTTTACGCTCCTCATCTCCCCGTAACCAATGATAGGGAATCATTACATTTCACAGGTGAGGAAACTGAAGCACAGGTAGGGCAGGAGACTTGGACGGGGCTACAGAGCAGGCGGGGGTAGGGGGATTGGGACTCGGACTCAAGTGCTCAGGTGGGAACCAAGTTTTTAAGCCACGAGACCACTTTGTTTGTTGGAGGTTGACGTGGGGAGATGCACCTTCCGCGGCACGAGCTCCCGTCGCGTGGCATTCTGGGAGTGGCCAGGCCTCCCCCTCTGACTGGCTGTGCTGTATTTGAGAGGAGACGAGGAGCCAGCCTAGGGGGAGTTGGAGATGTTCTGCCTTAAAGACTTTTTCTCCTTTCTTTGGTCAAGTTCGTGATTAATTTGCTCCTTGACTTTTTTTTTATTATTTTATCAATATACAATGTAGTTGATTTTCGTTTCCCTTTACTGATTCCTCCCTCCCCCCTCCCTTTCCCCCCCACCCATCAACTTCATGTCCGTTCACTTAACAAGTTCAAGGAATTGTGATTGTTGAGTCTTCTTCCCCGCCCCCCGTTTGTTTGTGTGTTTATTTTTAGCTCCCACAAATAAGTGAGAACATGTGGTATTTCTCTTTCTGTGCCTGCCTTGTTTCACTTAGTATAATTTTTTCTAAGTCCATCCATGCTGCTGCGAATGGTAGAACATGTGGTATTTCTCTTTCTGTGCCTGCCTTGTTTCACTTAGTATAATTTTTTCTAAGTCCATCCATGCTGCTGCGAATGGTAGAACATGTGGTATTTCTCTTTCTGTGCCTGCCTTGTTTCACTTAGTATAATTTTTTCTAAGTCCATCCATGCTGCTGCGAATGGTAGAACATGTGGTATTTCTCTTTCTGTGCCTGCCTTGTTTCACTTAGTATAATTTTTTCTAAGTCCATCCATGCTGCTGCGAATGGTAGAACATGTGGTATTTCTCTTTCTGTGCCTGCCTTGTTTCACTTAGTATAATTTTTTCTAAGTCCATCCATGCTGCTGCGAATGGTAGTATTTCATTCTTTTTTATAGCAGAGTAGAATTCCATTGCTCCTTGACTTTTTTATGTGGTATTTGTTTTTATCTTCTTCCCACATCTCCGGCTTCCTGCTTTTGACGGTTCAGGGATCTCTTAGTTCTGATAGCTTATCTCAGATTTGAATAAAACAAATTCCATGCTTCTTGGAATTCCGAAACTTCGCTGTTTTAGAAAAGAGAAAAATCTACTAAAAACTTACTGAATGTTAGAAGGCCTTCAGACCTCTGCTTTAAGTAGTAGAATACAAAATGATCTCGTAGGTACAGATGAGTATTTTTGGAAATTTTACATCCTTGGGGAAAAATAAAGGGCACATTTCTCTTGCATATTGAACATACTGATTTTTAAAATACGTGAGAAATGAATAGTGAATCTGCTAGAAATATAATACTTTGGTCTTTAGCAATATTCCACTTTTAGTCATTGCACTATTACTGGACACATATTCTCCAAATATGATACAAAGCAATAGGAATATAAATACAAATTAGATTAGATCTATGCCCACTAGGAACTTACAGCATGGTTGTCTTTCCCACCACACTATAAGAGGTACGAAGGGTGGTTTGGAAGCATCAAGGAGCAAATGCCTGGTGGTGCCACTAAACTTAACATCTTACGACTTAAGAAGTATAGTGTTATCACTGCTTACAATTAACAAATGCAGTATGTTATCAGTGTCATTTTTCCCAGTGTTTTATTGTGAAAATTTTCAAACATACAGCAAAGTTGAAAGAATTTTATAAAGAACACACATACACCCACCACCTAGATCCTACCATTAACATTTTAATATAACTTGCTTTATCACGTATATGTTCATCCGTTTAAATTGCAGATGTCAGGGGCCAGCCCGGTGGTGCACTCGGTAGTGTGGTGCTTGGGAGCGCGCTCCTGCCGAGGGTTCGGATCCCATATAGAGACCGGTCCGCTCACTGGTTGAGTGCGGTGCGGGCGCGACACTGAGGGTTGCGATCCCGTTACCGGTCACAAAAAAAGACAAAAAGGAAAATAAATAAATAAATAAATTGCAGACGTCAGTACATTTTCCCTAAATACTTTGTCATGCATATCATTGATTAGGATTTGTTTACAGTTTATTTTGGTGTAAAATTTATATTCATTGAAGCATATAAATCTTAAGTGTACATTCACAGATTTTGATAAATGCATACACCTGTGTAATCCAACACCCACCAAGATACAGAACATTACTATATCAGCGTCACTTGTAACTATTCTTTCACATTTATACATATAAAAACAATAATTTTGGATTTTTCGGATTCAGTACACACTTGGAGAAGACAGACTGAATGACGACTGCTAGGTCCTTAAATATTTTTGTAAAATTTATAATTCTGTTTATTCCTGAAAAAATGGCCTAAACTATTGTCCCCTTTAAATTTAACTCAGTTCAGCTGAGACTCTGTAACCTGTTGTAATTTAGACCTCCTAAGAAAGGAAGGTTGTGGAGTAGGAGTAGATAAGGCTGAAAAGGTTTGGTAGGGTTGGATTATGCTTCACCTTGGATTCCAGGCGGAGGGATTTGAATGACCTGTTTGTAGGTAAAAGGAGTCATTATAAATCCTTGATCAAGGGAGCCATAAAATGAAAGCACATTTGAGAAGGATTAAGTTAATATTCTCAATCTTAGATCACAGCCCTAGTTAGGGTTGTTGAAAGCTGACAGTTTTGAAGCATCCCCAGAATAAGATGTGCTTTCTAACCTTCCAGCCTAAATCAAGCTTTTTGTGCTGAAGGGACCAGCTAGAAGTTTGCTGTCCAACCACTGGCAGCAGTAGCCACTCCTACAAATTGTAAATGTAGAAGATACAGCCTGTGGTCACAAACATGGTTACCAAGAACTCTCTTTTGCACCTGGGGTTCTGATGACAGTGGGTTTCAGCTGTAAAGGTGCAATTGATGGAAGAGAAATCACCTGGCAGCCTAAGGGTTAAAGGCCTCTCAGGCGTATTCAAAGGCTGCCACTACCTGGTTCCAGCCTTTATTCTCACCACTGCCCTCCTGGACCTTTGGTTCCAGGCAGCCACCTTTAGTCGATGTTTGTTGAGTGCTTACCTTCCCAATTTCCTCCACTAACTTTATCTAATCCGAATTAGATCTAGGAGTTAAGACCCAACTTGGGAGCCACCCCCGAAGTATTTCCTTTTTATACCAGCCAGACAACATCTCACACTTCAGAATCTTTATAGTACTTATTTCTCATGTACTTATTAGCAAACTTGTTTAGTAGCTATTTCTATATACATCTCTACATCTACCGTCCCTCTTCTTCTGCCAGAGTCTCCTAGAACTATCATAAGTAGGTACACAATAAAAACTACCTAAATGAATGGAATGAGAGATGTTGAAGAAAGAATCTGGAATTTGAGGTCTAACTAGGGCATGAAGGGGAGAGAGGACTCCAAAATGACCCCTAGACTTTGAGTCTGAGGATGAGGAAAAAAAGTACTTTCCCCAGAAATGGAGGTTGGGAAGGGAGCTGATTTTGAAGAGTGTGACTTTTGGACATGTTGAATTTGCAAGTAATGAGTATCATTTTTGCCGCTTAGTTATTTGGATTTTCCTTCATTTCAGTCTTTATTATGTTGTATTTTCCCACATTTGTGATTCCTTGAGTAGACCACTATTCCTGAAACCAAAAGATTGTTAAAGAACAGTGAAGTATGGATTTGAGAAATGTCTGTGGCATCATCAGCAGAAAAGGCATTTTGAGAGCTTGATTGAAACCTAGTCCTGATTGGAATTTTTCTCTCTCCTGCTCCTTTATGTCCTCCCATCCACCCACCCTGCCTCCTCCCTCTCACTCCCCTTTGGCTGCTACTCCAGATTCTCAAGAGGGCTGCAGCTCCATCAGACAGAGATCTGATTGTGTATTCTATGTCAGTGATCATATAAGTACTCCTTTGACTCCTCAATGCCCCACACAAACTGGTGCCCTGCTGAGGAAAGTGTGGGTAGTTAGGAGGTGCTAGTAGGTCCATTTTTAGAGAGCAAATCTTGAACACGTTGGAAAAACTTAGGCCTGCTTGTAAAGAGAAAGGAACTTACACTTATTTTTTCCTTAATGCTAGTGAGGCTATCCTTTGGAAAATTAACTCTTTGTTAGTATGCTTCTTTCATCCCAGGAGTCCAAGTGTATAATTAATAGTATTTCCAGGTATTCTGGTTATTTTTCATTTGGGAGAAGTTACATGTTATGAGAATTAATCACTTAAAGTTAGTGACCCATGGTTCATAAACCAGGAGTTTTATTTCTTTCTTATGTTAACCCAAACTCTGTTTATATCACTTTGGTAACACTGACCTTGTTCACTGTGATTGTACAAGTCTTTATATAGACCTCAACAGACCATGGGCTTCTTAGTACTCCTGGTCTGTATTTCTGTCTTAAGCCCTAACACAGTACCTGATTTATAACAGATATTCAGTTAATGTTGAGTGAAAAAAACACATATGACAATTTTTTTTTTTTTAAGAAGAATGGAGTGAACACAAAAGAAGTAATTTTCTTTCAAGGAATCAAGGAATGTTTCACAAAAGAGTCAGCATTTGAGCTGAGTCTTGAAAGAAGAGTTGAAGTTCCTCGGGTAGACAAGGACTGGTAAGGGACTTTTTTTTTTAAAAGATGACTGGTAAGGGGATCTTAACCCTTGGCTTGGTGTTATCAGCACCATGCTCAGCCAGTGAGCGAACCGGCCATCTCTATATAGGATCCGAACCCATGGCCTTGGTGTTATCAGTGTCGGGCCTCCCTGAGCCAGAGGCCGACAAAACCGAGCGGGAAGAGACCCCGGTCCAGCCGGGGGTCCCTTGTGGGGCTGAGCGGGATGATGAGTGTCGCTGGCACGGCCCTTCCCCCCCAGGATCTTCCTCCCCGGGGGCCGAGAAAGAACACCGCCGAGCCAGGAGAGTGGTCAAAGCCGGAACTCCGTTTATTAGAAAGGTGTTGGAGTTTATATAGAGGAAGAAAGCGGAAACAGAGAGGAGAGGCGGGAGGAGATGGTTATCCAATCAGGGGAAGCCACAGGTTATGAAGAGGGGTGATGACAGGGCGGGCAAAAA
>NW_007727002.1:247578-263962 GCF_000696425.1 Galeopterus variegatus | reverse complement strand
TGGGGTGAAGATGGCGTGAGGGGGTGGGAAGAAGCAGTTGTCCAATTAGAGGCGGCCCCGAGTTGAGTGGCAGGGCGGGAAAAAGTTGCCTAGTCACTGGGCCCCGGAAAAGAAGGACTTCTAGCTACGTGCATTAAAGCGCTCGTGAAACGGCGGCGTAGGCCTTACGCCAGCAAGATGGCCACCGCTTGATCTATTTTAGGGAACAGGAACCATACTTAGGCAGGCGCCTTATGATTTGATTGCGCCGCAACATGGCCCAACAATCAGCACCGCACTCTCCTGAGTGAGCCAGGGGCCGGCCCTGGTAAGGGACTTTCTAAACCAAGGGACTATGGTCCAGGCTTAAGGATATGGAGGGGCTTAACATATTGGGATTTCATGTGACTGAATGATAGGAGTCATGATGAAAGGGGAAGAAGGTAGAGGGGCTCAATTGTGAAGGACATCAAGCCAAGGAGTTAGTTCTTAGGAAATAAGGAGCAAATAGAGATTCCTGAGAAGGGAAGTAATTGTGCATTTTAGGGAGATAGTTCTGGACAGTGTATGAGTGGATTGGAAGGCTTTTTTTCTTTCTCCCCTAAATACAACTTAAAATAGAGTTTAATACTGTAACCACAGAAAAACATGATTATTTGTGGGAAGAACATTATTAAAAACCATATTCCTGAATATGAATTATACAAAAGATAGGTTATGTTACTTGCAAAAAAAAAACTTTAAAATATTTCCGGGGCCGGCCTGGTGGCGCACTGCTACAGTGCGCCGCTTGGGAGTGCAGCGGTGCTCCCGCCGAGGGTTTGGATCCCACATCCAGACCAGCCGCTCACTGGCTGAGCAAGGTGCGGGCACAACACTGAGGGTTGCGATCCCGTTGCCGGTCCCGGTCCGGTACGGGTGCGACACTGAGGGTTGCGATCCGTTGCCGGTCACGAAAAAAGACAAAAAGGAAAAAAAAAATATTTCCGAATTTTATTTTTAGGGATTAAGATGTTATTTTGTGGCAAGTGAAAATCATCATTATTATTACTATTTTATATACAAGATTTTTTTTTCTTTCCTTTTTGTCTTTTTTTTTTTTTTTACTGACCGGTAACAGGATCGCAACCCTCGGTGTCGTGCCCGTACCGGGGACCGGCAACGGGATCGCACCCCTTGGTGTTGCACCCGCACCGCGCTCAGCCAGTGAGAGGGAACCGGTCTCCACATGGGATCCGAACCCTCGGCGGGAGCGCCGCCGCACTCCCAAGCGGCGCACTCTCCAGTGCGCCACCAGGCTGGCCCTATATACAAGATTTTTAAAAACATTCTTTTAGCAATGCCCTTTCAATTTGAGCAGCACTAGGAATTTTGTTCTTGTTAATAGGTGCAAGCATATTCTAATCCTATACTTTTTGCTATTTGATTCAATTCCATAATAGGATTTTTGAGAATATTCCTTTTTTTCTGATTAGAGTTTAAGTGAATTATAATTTTTCACTAGAAAGCATTTCAAATATTGTTCATCTTCCATAGTTTGTGTTGGCTTAATTATCTGACAAATCATTTCAGCAGCCTTTAGGCCTGACATATCTTATATAACATGTGCATTATTATTATTATTATTATAGCAGCCATCTTATTTATTTACTTATTTATTTACTTATGGTTTTTTGGGGGCAGCTGGCTAGCATGGGTGACTTTGGTGTTATTTATAAAACCGTTTTATAAACAGATAGGAACATTTAAATAATCATTATCAGATAATCAAATCTTATGTACTCTTAAGGGCAAGTTAATTTAAGAATAAACATTACTGTTATTAACACCATGATTGTACAACCAGTTGTACAATTCGTTACAACTTTTAGTTACTAAATCTGATTTTTGTATGTTTTTCAAATCTTTTTTAATGCAGTGTCTTAAAATAAACATAAATGTGCAAGTCTGGTTTGGTCAGTTTTTCAGTAGTTTTCCAGCCTTTCTTGGTTTATTAGTCCATTTCTGTTGCTTATTTAAAAATACACAGAACTGGTAATTTGTAAGAAAATGAAATTTATTGCTTACAGTTTCAGAGTCTGGGAAGTCCAAAGTGCAAGGAACACAGCTGCTGAAGGCCTTGGTGGTGGCGACAGTGACCCAGGGGTCTCACATGGCAGAAAATGGCACGTAGAGATACTTCCTCACATGGCAGAAAATGGACAGAGAGATAGTTCCTCATGTACTCTCCTTTCAAAGCCTTCAGAACCACACCCATGATCACCGTTTTTAATCCATTTACTAGGCAGGGGCCTCTTCAAGGCCCCGCTATTACCATAATAGGATTTCCCACCCTCAACAGTTACAGTGGGAATTAAGTTTTTAATATTTGGGGGGCACAACTCAATCAACCCACAGCATTTGATTGCTTTAAAAAAAAAAAAAACAGGCTGGCCGTTTAGCTCAGTTGGTTAGAATGTGACGTTATAACACCAAGGTCAAGGGTTCCAATCCCCGTACCCATCAGCTGCCCCCCCCAGAAAGAAAAACAGTCCACTTAAAGAAATCTCCCTGCTTGTAGTCATTTCTCAAAAAAAAAAAAAGGAAATCTCCCTGCTGAGTGGCCTGCCCGTGGCTGTGTTGTGTTATGCTGATAACACCAAGGCTGATAACCAAGAGTGCGGTGCTGATAACGCCAAGGCTGCAGGTTCAGATCCTATGTAGGGATGGCCGGTTAGCTCACTGGTTGAGCATGGTGCTGACAACACCAAGCCAAAGGGTAAGATCCCCTTACCGGTCATCTTTAAAAAAAAAAAAATCTCCCTGCTGGAACTGGTTTCTTTTATACCATATACAATTAGGTTATTGCTGTAGGAAGAAAGTTTGCTTTTTTGTTGTTCTTTCTTCATTTTTTCCCCTCTTTCAAGAACCCACTTTTGATTTAAGGCAACAAACATTTCTTCACTGTGTGCCCATTTGGTCGATGTATGTGTTGTAATGGTTTTCCAGAATTAATTCTTTGAAGTTGTAGCCTTCATTGCATTTTTTCTTTGCCTAGAGTTTTCCTTCCTAGTTCATTACAAGATAGTAATCATTTTCCACCCCTTTGATTGCCACAGTTCCAACTGCCACAGTCCTGATTTCCGTGATACATTTACTGGTTTATTTTAAAGGATACTACAAAGGATACCGATGAACACCAGATGAAGAGCTACATAGGACAAGGGATAAGGGAAGGAGCATGAAACTTATATGCTCTCTCTGGGTGTCACTCTCCAGGAACTTCCATGTGTTTGGCTGTCTGGAAGCTCTGGAATGCTTTTTTTTTTTAAGTTACGGTAAAATTTGCCACTTTAACAATTTTAAGTGAACAGTTCAGTAGCTTTACTTTAGTATATTCACGATATTCCCTCATGATCACCACAGCTAAAAATTTAAGAACATGTTTGTCACACCAAAAAGTAGAAGGTTTTTTTTTGAGGCATTCACTATATAGTCTGGTTATAGGAATCAAAAGGAGTCATATTTGAAAGACATTTCTGAGATAGACTCATTAGAACTTGAATAAGATGTTAAATTTAGTCACCTGTGAAAACATTCCCCAAATACTAATTGTAGTTTTTTGCCAGCTTACTTGCCATTTTCCTTACTTTTATATACTATTGTGTGATAGCTTTATCAGCTCATTTTTTCCTAATTTTGTACTACTATTATACTTCACTTTTATGTTTGTGCTGCATTAATTCAAGATGGGACCTTTGTGAAAGATAGGAAGACTAAACAGCTCAGCTACGGGGCCAGCCCGGTGGCGCACTGAATAGTGCGCTGCTTGGGAAGCGTGGCGGCGCTCCCGCCCGAGGGTTCGGATCCCACATACAGACCGGTTCCCGCTCACTGGCTGAGCGAGGCGCGGGAGCAGCACCGAGGGTTGCGATCCCGTTGCCGGTCCCGGTCCGGTACGGGGGCGACACTGAGGGTTGCGATCCGTTGCCCAACACAGAAAAAGACAAAAAAAAAAAAAAAAAAAAAAAAAAAAAAAAAAAAAGCAGCTCAGCTACAAGCTATATACTGGGATTCAAGGAATCACATGCAAATGGATGTTTCTTTGTAATTATAAAGCAGTCAGTTTTATACTGATGTATGCTGAATGCTAAAGAAGCATTATTCAATTATAAAAATCGAGGCAATGTATGGGAGTGGGAATTGATTGGTACTGGCCATGCTGGAGCTTTCTCTGGTGATGGAAGTGTTCTGTAACTTGATTAGGCATTGGTTACTCAGCTGTATACTTTTGTTAAGACGCATCAAATTGTACACTTAATGTCTGTGCATTTTACTTTATGTAAATTTACCTCAATTTTTTTTAAAAATGAAAAAAATAGAGGCAACTGAATGGGGCTTATGAGGCAGGTCTTTGCCTTACAACACTTGAGGTATTTCCAAAGATAGACCCTCACTCAGCATCCACAGAGGATTTTGATAGTGTTGCTGAAGAAAAATGATTTGGTTCAGTAGTGTCCTTTGGTATTACCAGTTATCGGTCCCCTGTGGCTTCCTGTGTGAAGTTGCTAACTCTTACTGTGACCACTACTGAAATTAGTTTTTAGGTAGGTATTGAGCAGAGTTTTCTGGGCCCTACCCAGTGAGTTCTAAAAGAGTACCTTTTTCTGCCTTCCCAAATGGTACAACACTCTTTTATGGTTTATAACCCATAAATAGGTATTTCTCTTCATGTAAGTGTTACCATTAAGTAATTGGACATGGAACCCAACTATCAGTTCCTTGATTTATTTGTCCTGTTAGTCTGGCTTCTGCCCCTTCCCCCACTCTACACTCTGCTCATTTTTTCCCTTGGGTCTTTCTCAGGAGCTGGGGCAGCAACTAGGCCTTCCACATCCAGGCATGAGGAAGGCTAGGATTGTTTGATGTCTTGATTGGTGCCAGTCACAAGCTATGTATTCTGGCAAGAGCTCTCCTTTCTTTGGTATGATTGGACCTCTCCCTTCTCTGGTACCAGAGTGAAACTCTGCCCAGCTCAGTTCAATACTGTTTCTCTGAGTCCACAGACTTAAGGGGAACCGGAAGTTTAGAAGTTTTCTCAAGCATCATTTTCACTTTTTCCAGTCTTGGTGAGAGCTGACTAGTTGATGTCTTGTGTTTAGAAGTAGGTGGGTTAGGAACTCAGAACAGGCTGCTGTAAGCAATTCCCTAATTACCACACCTTATTTAGGTAGAACTCTTCTGTGTTAAGCAAATCCTTGTGAAGATTGTTAACCTTTTACTTTTTTTTTTTTTTTTTTGTCCTTTTTGAGACCGGCCGCACCGTGCTCAGCCAGTGAGCGCTGTGAGCGCACCGGTCATCCCTATATAGGATCCGAACCCGAGGCAGGAGCGCTACTGTGCTCCCAGTGCCGCACTCTCCCGAGTGCGCCACGGGCTCGGCCCAACCTTTTACTTTTTGTTTCTCATTTGAAAATATATCTTAAGAAGCTTCTCATGATTCTATGTTAGTTACTATTGTGCTGTTAACTTAAAAAAAAAAAAAAGTAATATATTCACATGGTACAACATTCAAAAGGTACAAAAGGACACAGCAAAAAGTCTCCCTTTCATCTCAGGATGGAATGGAGACTGTGGCAAATGAATCTGACTGTATTACTAGTGCATGACATGTCCTCACTGAAAGGCAGTGGGAGGCAAAAAGCTGACCTAAGTGACTCTGGAAAACAGTATTTTGTCTGGTAGCTGTAAGGCTAAAGACAAAACTGTACATAAACACTGTACTCTGCTTATAAGTTTATATCTCAGGGCTGTTGACAATTCTGAAAGTAGTTTACAGCTATACCAAGGATGACAAATAATAAATGGTTAGTAATGGGAACCAATTTTCTCACTGTCAGAAAGAAATTACAAATAAGCAAAGTGGGGGAGGCTAGAATGAACCCTGTGGTACTGGGTTAGACTTGGAGACCTTAACATGGTCTTATGTTTAGCTTAATATGTATGGAGAGATGCAGAAATAGTGATAGATACGTGTGTATATGTGGGTAAGGATACGTACATATATTTGCTAGCTTGCTCTGCTGAGAGGGCCTAGAAGCAGTGGCACCCTAATGGCAATGAGTACATCCACACCCAAGTCCTGGTTTCTAAATACCATACTCCAATAAAAGGAACCAAGGCTTCTTGGAGAAAAGTCTGATTCTAGGGATGGGGAAGGGAGATTACAAGATGAACCTGTAGTATTTTGTACTACCGGAAAGTAAGAAACTGCTCAAGAAATAAAAGCATGGGTTATGTCAAAGGCACACAGCGCCACCTTTTTTAAAAAGCTCCCAGTGGGCCGAGCCCGTGGCGCACTCGGGAGAGTGCGGCGCTGGGAGCACAGCAGCGCTCCCGCCGCGGGTTCGGATCCTATATAGGGATGGCCACCAGTGCGCTCACTGGTTGAGCGCAGTGCGGCCAGTCTCAAAAAGGACAAAAAAAAAAAACAAAACAAAAAAATCCCAGTGGCCAAAGATGGAACAATTTGAGCAACAAAATAAATGACCTTTTATTTATTGGATTTTAATAAATTGGATTATAACCCAAAATATAAAATAAATATACACGAGTCTGTACTGATACAAATAAATAACTAAATAAAGGGAGAGAGATAAATCTTCCTCGCAGAAGAATTCCAAATAATATAGGCAGATACTCCTCCCTCCAAGAAGTAGAGTTTAATATTCTCCTCCCCCTTAAGTGTGGACTGGATTTAGTGGTTCCCTTCCAAAAAATAAGAGTACCAGAGAGGGAAAAATATTAACTATATAGTGCAGAGACCTGGCACATACCTTAACCAAGTGATCAAAGTTAACAACACCACTGATAGCAATCTCATGTTTGAGATTTGATGTGAAGAGAAGGGTATTTCACTCTGTGATATTCTTCTCCAAAACCCATAGCCCCAGTCTAAACATCAGGGAAATGTCAAACAAATCCAAATTGAGGGACATTTTATAAAGTACTTCTTTAAAACTACCAAGATCATGAAAAACAGACTCAGAACCTTTTCACAGACTAAGGATTCATGATGGCTAATTGCAATGTGGTATCCTTAACTGGATCCTGGAACAGAAAAATGGCATCATTGGGAAAACTGGTAAAATCTGAATAACATCAAGAGTTTTTTTGTTGTTGTTTTTTTTTTTTTTAAAAGATGACCGGTAAGGGGATCTTAACCCTCGACTTGGTGTTGTCAGCACCACGCTCAGCCAGTGAGCGAACCGGCCATCCCTATATGGGATCCGAACCCGTGGCCTTGGTGTTATCAGCACCGCACTCTACCGAGTGAGCCACAGGCCGGCCCATAACATCAAGAGTTTAACTAATAGTAATGTAGCAGTGATAATCTCTTAGTTTTGATAAATGTACATAATTTGACAAATGTAGCATGTAAGATGTTAATATCAGGTGAAACTGGGTGAAGGTTGTGCAGGAACTCCATACTATCTTTGCAACTTTTCTGTAAATCTAAAATTATTCCAAAACAACCAATTCTTTAAAAAAGCCTACCTCTCCATCCTAGCTTCTTGGAGGCAACCAGTATTATTAGTTCCTTTTATATCTTCCAGAGATATAAATAAATGTGAATAAAAACAATCTCCCTCCCTTTAAAAAACAATGCTATGCACATACTATACACACTATTTATACACTGTTCTGCTTTTAGATCTTGTCCCATTATCACTATAAGTATATAGTTTCTTCAGTCTTTTTTCATTTATCCTTTTTTTAAAGTAAATACAGAGAATTCCATTGGACTATAATTCACTTATTTTCTTATTGATGAACATTTGTTGTTTGCAGTCATTTGCTATTATAAGTAAATAATGCTGTAGTGAACAAACTTGTGCATGTATTATTTTTTACTTTTACAAGTATGTCTATAGGATAAATTTCTAGAAGATTTCCTGGGTTAAAGTCTATGTGCACCTAGAATTTTAAATATATTCTCAAATTGCCCTCCATATATGGGTGGTACCCATTTATACTTCCACCTATAATGTGTAAAAGTGATATTTCTATGTACCATCACCAAACATAATGTATTGCAAAGTTTTTGATCTTTGCCAGTCTAGTAGATTATTTTTAAATTTCTGTGTTGTTTAATTTGCATCTCTTGTAAATATGGTTGATCATCTTTTCATATGTATTTTTAGTTCCTTTTCTATGGAATGCCTGTTTATTTTTTTGTTTTTGCCCATTTTTAAAGTGGTTCTTTTTCTCACTTATTTGTAGGAGCACTTTATATATTGGTAAACTAGCCTTTGTTAAAAGAATTGCAAATACTTTTTCCCAGTTGGTATTTTTGCCTTATAGAAAAATTTTTTTTTTTTTTTTTTTAATGTAACTGATTAACCAGTCTTTTCTTTTATGGCTTTTATGGCTTCTGAATTTTACTTTATAGTTAGGAATTTTCTTATTTTTTAATTTAATCCATTTGAAATTTATTTTGGTGAAAGATTTGGAGCCAGTGTTATTTTTTTTTTTCCCCAAATATTTACCTGATCACCAATATGATTTATTGAATGGTCTGTGTTTTTCCCATCAATTGAAATATGATTTTTAAAATTATATTCTCATATGTATTTATGTCTGTCTGGACTTTCTGTTTCCATCCCATTGATTTCTTTGTCTGAATGTGAACTCAACTTCGCTGGGTTTTGTTTTTTACTTTTATTATGGAAAATTTCTTTCTTTCTTTTTTTTTTTTTTGGCGACTGGGTAGTGTGGGGATTCTAACCCTTGACTTTGGTGTTATAGCACCAACTGAGCTAATAACCGACTTGCCTATTTATGTTGAATGATATTCCATTGTCTGTGTATGTAAACACACCCCCCGATCATCATATTTTCTTTATCCATTCATCCATCAACACTTAGGTTGTTTCCAGATCTTGGGTATTGTGAATAATGCTACAGTGAACATGGGAGGGCAGACATCTCTTCAGATACTGATTTCATTTCCTTTGGATATATATCCAGAAGTGGGATTGCTGGATCATATGGTGGTTCTATTTTTAATCTTTTGAGGAACCTGCATGTTATTTTCCATAATGGCTGTACCGATTTACATTCCCACTAACAGTGTACAACGGTTTCCTTTTCTCAGCATCCTTGCCAACACTTGTTATCTTTTTGATAATAGCCATCTTAACAGGTGTGAGGTGATATCTCAGTAGTGCTTTAAAGTTTTCACCGTTCAGGTCTTGCATGTTTTTTAAATTTACATCCAGGGAAAAATTTATATCCAGGTATTTTCTTTTTTTGTGTGTGTATTTTTAAGTAGGCTCTTTTTTCTTTTTTTGAAAGATGACCGGTAAGGGGATCTTAACTCTTGGCTTGGTGTTGTCAGCACCATGCTCAGCCATTGAGCTAACTGGTCATCCCTATATAGGATTCGAACCTGTGGCCTTGGTGTTATCAGCACCATACTCTCCTGAGTGAGCCACGGGCTGGCCTTTCTTTTTTCTTTTATATCGTTTTATTACACGCTATCGTGTGTATATATGTGTGAAGGTTTTTAATTTCATAATATTAATTTTATACCCAGCCACCTTAACAAGTTATTATTTTTGTAATTTTTTTTTTATTTCTCTGGGATTTTCCAGATAAGTAGTTATGTTATTTACAAATGATATATTCATTTTCTTTTCAATTTTTATACTTGATGCTGCATATTTGAAGTGTTACAGTAATGCTTCTTATCTAGGATGGGCTGTTGGCAAGCATAGAGGGCCCCATGGTACAAAGCCAGGGTAGGCAGGAAACAATGGTAATTTACAGAGCCATTGAAGACTCCTGTGAAATGGGAATTTGTTTCGTTTTGGTTTTCATGTTTCTTCCTTTTGTCTCCTCTAGATGTGAAATCTGGCAGCTATACAGTGTTACAAGTGGTAGAAGCCCTTGGGTAAGAGCCTCTGTTCTAGAATGCTTTTCTGCCCTGCCTGTGTATTCTGAAAAAAAATTACTTTGTGCTTTGCTGTTTTCCTGGAGCCTGAATTTCTCCTGTAGCCCAGCACCACCCTTCCATATCAGTAAACTCTGTCTAAGCCTGTCTTTGAATTGTTTCTCCTGAAAAAAGTTTCTTGCCACCTATATTAGTCTGTTTATGTTACTATAACAAAATACATGGAACTAGGTAATTTATAAAGAAAATGAAATTTATTTGCTTACAGTTTCTGAGGCTGAGATGTCCAAAGTCCATCTGGTCGTGGCAACAGTGACCCAGGGGTCTCACATTGCAAGATGGTAGAAGCAGAGAGAGCAGAGAGAGAGCAAGGCAAACTCTCCTTCTTTCAAAAGCTCTCAGAATCACGCTCCTGACCACCATTTTTAATCCATTCACTACTGCATGGTCTTACAATCCAATCACCTCTTCAAAGCACCACCTTTCAATTACCATAATAGGATTTCCCACCCTCTTAACAGTCACAGTGGGGGCTAAGTTTCTAATACATAAAACTAGGGGGACACAATTCAAGCTTCAGTGAGTTTTGGGGGTTCATAATTCAATACACTACACCACCTGACTGAGGCTTCTTAAGATAGTGTTGGGGAGTTCACAGCCAGTAGGCCACATCAGCTCCTGGCTCAGCCCACAGGTCTGGGGTGAGGTGGGTAGTTGAAAACCATCAACTGTTGTTTAATTAGAGCTGTGATTGCTCCTGTGTTTCTTTAGACCCACCCACCCCACAGTATTCTAGACAGCTTGGACCTGACTCAGACAAGTTGTGGGCCCTGCCTGGGTAATTGCTAGGAGGCAGACCCAGCACCAGATCCCTAAAAAAGGCTTGGGGAAACAACTGAAAGCAGTGTTACAACCTGGGATTCTAAGCATCAGAGGAAGTATGTGCTTATAGTCTAATGCTGGCTTTCCTCATATCTTATACTTGATAGACTATTTAAGTTGACAAGCCGTATCAGCAAGGATTGTTAACTATCACAGCCAACGTGTCTTCTGAAACAGAAAATTAGAAAATTGGGGGAAATGAAAAAAGTCACTGTTGTGCATTTCTCGCACATAACAGACCATTTGGCCTTTCTACTCACACTATTCTGGCCTTGGTCCATTTTTTTAAAATAACAGCTTTATTGAGATATAATTCACATGTCATAAAGTTAACCATTTTAAAATGTTTAATTCCACGGCTTTTAGTATATTCACAGATTTATGCAGTTTTCACCACAGTCAATTTTAGGACATTTTCATTACTCCAAAAACAAACCCATGCCCATTAGCAGTTATTCCTTCTTCCTTTTTCTTCCCAATCCATGGCAATCACTAATCTACTTTCTGTCTCTATGGATTTGCCTATTCTGGAAATTTTATGTACATGGAATCATATAATATGTGACCTTTGTGTCTGGTTTCTTTCACTTAACATGATTTGAAGATTCAGTATCAGTTCTGCATTTCTTTTCTTGCTAAATAATATTTCATTGTACAGACATACCACATTTTGTTTAGCCATTCATCAGTTGATGGACATCTGGATTGTTTCCACTTTTTGGCTGTTCCAAATAATGCTCCTGTGAGCGTTTGTGTGCCTTGATCCATTTTAAAGTACACTGAATGTAGTTTTCTACTTTCTGAGCAGAAACTTTTCTACAAGTTCCTATCCTAGGGATCCTGTCAACAGTGATCTTATTTTTATCCCCTTACTCCTGTTTTTTTTTTTTGAGTGTGTGTGTGTGTGTGTGTGTGTGTGTACATGTATATGCACATATAAAGAAATAAAATGAAGGGCTGGCCAGTTAGCTCAATTGGTTAGAGCACAGCCTTGTAACACCTAGGTCAAGGGTTCAGTTCCCCGTACCAGCCAGCCTCCAAAAACAAAACAAAAAATAATAATGTGAAATAAATAAAATAAAAATGTGTACGCACACACACACTCCCTTATCCTTGAGGTTTAATGCAACTGCTGTGGCTAGCTCTCCTCCAAAGAACTTCTACTTCCTGCTTACATTACTTCTAGCATGTTTAAGTGTAATCTCTATCGAGCTATTTTGAAGATAAATCGCCTCCTTGTTTCTTTAGTCTAGTTTCTCCCATATCAATAATTCTACATAGTTAAAACCTTTATTCTGGCCATCTTACTTTGTAACTTTCCAATTATAAAGTTTTGTTGTTTTGTTCTCCCTTCCCTGTCCACCCTCTCCTCTCCCAAGACCTTGGTGGTTCGTCTCAGCACTTTTTCCTTAGCAGAAATTTACAAAAATATATTTATTCTTCTCCTGTTTTGGTAGAAGCTGCAGCTGCCAGTCATCCCTCAAGTCCTGTGGGTAGTTGCTAAGCTGTGTTTCAGAGGAATATCACAATCATACCACTCAGGAAAAGGAATAAGCACAATGTCCTTTAAGTGCCAAGCTGGGGGTGCCTGGAGACAGAAACTTCTGTTGGCTGTGATGTCACATGTGCCTCTAATGATGCCAGATCAGTCTGGGGATCACTTCTTTAGGTTTCTGTCCTTTCTGGTATCTGTAATACCATCACTTCAGGAACACTTTCCTGGGTCATTTTTACTCTTTTAGTAGGGCTTGGCTCTGCTTACATGTCCAAGGGAGTGAGTGTGAGTAATTGCAAAATATTTATTCATTCAAAGGTTTGAACTGGGTATAGCAGGCTCTCTCTATCCTACTTTCCCCCAGGTCCTCTCTAGAGAATCCAGAACCCCGAACTCGGGCACGAGGAATCCAGCTTTTGTCACAGGTGCTACTCCAGTGTCACTCCTTGCTCCTGGAGAAGGAAGGTACTGGCATTCACTAATAGGAATGTCTTCTTGGATTGCTGAGCCAAGGCTTCTTATGTTTATTCAAGCCAACTTTATAGGCAAGGAGGGGATGCAGAAGGTATCTGTGAACTACTAACTCAAGGTCCTCATTCCTCACTGGTATATGTGGCAGAGTGGCAGAGATGATTAGAATTGAGACACAAGACACATGGCTTTTAAATGTAGCCTTAGACGAGTTTTTCCGTGTATCTTCCCACTATGTAAAATGGGCAAAGTAGTGTATTATAGACGGAGAGGAAAGTAATAAAATGTCAAAGTGCTTTGAAGTCCTAAGGAAAAAAGCCAACAACTTATTTATCTTTTATGTCAGGGGCAAACTACAGCCTGTTTTTATAAAAAAAAAATTTATTGGAACACAGCCATACCCATTTATTTACTGATTGTGCTGCTTTTATGATACAGCAGCAGAGTTGAGTAGTTGCAGCAAAGGTGATGTCCTGTAAGCCTATAGTATGTACTATATAGCCCTTTAAGAAAAAGTTTGCAGACCCCAATTCAATAGAAAGGCCGTTCTGGGGCTGAGAATGTGTTTTACTGTGAACTTACGTGAGAATGGATAATAAGAGATGAGATGAGATGTTCCCCTATTTTCCTGACTGATGAAGTCAAAGCGCCTTCAAATGGGAGGGCATGGAACATAGCTCCCGGTGAAGGAGAAAATTTGTAATGAAGCCCAAACAGGAACAGTCCTGACAGACTTAGGGAAGGAGCAAAGTGGGTGGGCTCTCCTTACAGCTGTGTAAACTAATGGCAGAATCTGGTTTGTGCAGTGGTACACCTGATCCTGTTCTATGAGAACCGGCTGAAGGACCATCATCTTGTGATCCCATCTGTCTTGCAGGGCTTGAGGGCACTCGTGAGTTCTCCTTCCTTTCATTGTGTGACTGTTCGTGGGAACGCGTGTCCAGTTCTCTCCTTGCCCTTTGGGGGCGAGGCTTCAAGTGCTGAGGACCATATGCCCACATGTGAGACTAAATTAGTGTCAGCCAGCTCCACTTCTGTTTTTAGTCTAGAGAATAAAAGTGTTCTTTGGAGGACTGGAATTTGGAACCAAACTGGAAGGAGCTGTAGAGAATTAATCAGCCTGAGAAATTTTCTCGCTTTTAGCACTTCTTCCTGAACCAGGATGTTATGATTCCCACTGTAGCTAATTAGGCCTGTTGTGGGGTTGTGTCTTGGAGGCCATACCATAGTTCCCTCAGTGTTCACATGTCTTCTTTCCTCCCCTAGAGTCTATGTGTGGCCCTGCCCCCAGGGCTAGCTGTCTCTGTGCTTAAAGCCATCTTCCAGGAGGTACATGTACAAG
Source organism: Galeopterus variegatus (assembly GCF_000696425.1). Classification (NCBI taxonomy): domain Eukaryota; kingdom Metazoa; phylum Chordata; class Mammalia; order Dermoptera; family Cynocephalidae; genus Galeopterus; species Galeopterus variegatus. The sequence goes on along the minus strand of NW_007727002.1, from coordinate 249,859 downwards.
TAAGTGATAACAATCATGTTGGTATTCTCTTTCTCCCACAGCTTGACATAAACAAAATTAGATGGCAAAAAAATATTGCCTTCTAAATTCTGAACTCTTTCAGGTCTTGTGACCATGTTTATATGTTATTCTTTGCTACTGGATAAGGTGAGGGGTGCATGCCATTATGTCTGACCTGTGTCCTCTTGTACCTAAACAAAGTAAGGCATGTATCAGACAGGTTTGGGTTATGGGCACCACTGCAGTATTGCTGGGTCAGTATCCATACCCTTTATCTACAATTCCACTTAGGTTTACCTTTTGCTGGTATAAAGAGCACTGTCCACTTAGAGATTGTGAAGCAGGAACTACTTGTGTTAGCTGAGGATTTTTTTTTTTTTAAGATGGCCGGTAAGGGGATCTTAACCCTTGACTTGGTGTTGTCCGCACCATGCTCTCCCAAGTGAGCTAACCGGCCCTCCCTATATAGGGATCCAAACCTGTGGCCTTGGTGTTATCAGCACCACACTCTCCGGAGTGAGCCACGGGCCAGCCCTTAAGGACGATTCTTTGAGCACTTTCTTCATTTACTCCCTTTCCCCCGCACTCCCAAGTCTTTGCCACAGGTGGATCGACACACAGTCTACAGTATCATCACCAACTTCATGCGAACCCGGGAAGAAGGTAAGAGGCCAGGCTTTCTGGGAAATCTGAAAAGCAAGCACATCCTACTTTTTTCCCCCCCTTTAATAGGATTCATTTTAGCTGGGGGTTATGTAGAAGAGCCTGTACTCAGAGAAAACGATAAAGGGAAACGGGGCATCCACTCTCTCTCCAGTGAAGTAGAGGAAGGGTAGAGTTGTTTGAGTCAGCATTTTAAATTCTTATCTCTTTAGCAATATATATATATTAATGTATATCTCTTCACCAAGTATTTCTTTTGGAATAGGAAAATGAAAAGGATCTTCTTTGCGAGGCAATGATAGTAGAGGTAGAACACAGGCCTGGAGAAAGCCCAAGCTTTCTATCCCATGGATAGTAGTGACCTTGTTCTCTCCTTCCCAGAGCTAAAGGGCCTAGGAGCTGACTTCACCTTTGGCTTCATCCAAGTGATGGATGGGGAGAAGGATCCCCGTAATCTTCTGGTGGCTTTCCTCATCGTCCATGACCTCATCTCCAGGGACTATAGCCTGGGTACGTCTTGGTAGCCATGAATTAGTTGGTTGGGGCTTGTCAGATGAATGAAGCTGATAAATCAACCTCATTCTTTCTCTGTTGCCACAGGACCCTTTGTAGAGGAGTTGTTTGAAGTGACATCCTGTTATTTTCCTATTGATTTTACCCCAGTAAGTAGTACCTTCATTTATTCACTCAAATATTCATTGAGTATTCTATGTGCTGGGGCCTGTTCAAGGCACTGAGGGTACAAGTGAACAAAATAAACAATTCCTGCCTTCGTGAATTAACTTTGTAGTGAACTGGGAAGTGGAGAACCATTTGACATCAGAAGAAGGATTCAAATCAGTGGTATTTGGGGGGTTCCTTAAACTCCTTAACAACGTACTTAGTGCTGAGGGCTGCAGGATTATAAAACATGGTCTCTGCCCTTGAAGGTTGAAACATTTAAATAACAGTATGAGATTAGATACTAAAATGATTGGTGCTGTAGTTGTTCAGAGAAGACAGAGTTCAGTGTGAGCTAGAGTAGGAAGATAACACAGGATTTCAGTTGGTTTCTAAGAGGTGCGTACGATATGATTCTGAAGTTGAAAAGGGCATCTCAGGCAATAGGAACAAATTGATGAAACAAAGAAGGCACAGTTGAACACAGTATGTACAGGTGGTGTTTGCTCTGCCCCTCTTGGGCCTTCCTCCCACTCTGCATTTGATTTCCCTTTTCTTTCCAAACACTCAGGATTCATCACTGCGTGGGCATGTGTAGGAATGTGTACTGCAAGCATTAGTAATTTGGAAGAAATTAAAGTTCTGTTACAGCATGCCAAACAATATTTGAGTATTGACTCTCACTGCCTTTAAAGTGACACAGCCATCTTTGCTGTAAGGAATTTCTTACCAGCTTGTTTCAGTTGACAGCAGGTTGCTTGGGACCACCTCTTTCTTGCAATTCTTTTCTTCTCTTTCATAATCATACTGATTATTAATATTATCCCTATTTCTAACTCAGAGGAACTTAGGCCTTTGAAATGTTGAAAGATCCTGGTTTAGCTACCAGGGATCTCTGGTTTTGCTTTTATTTTGTGTTTTTTTTTTTTTGTTTTTTTTTTGTCTTTTGTCTTTTTCC
>NW_007727002.1:192976-246799 GCF_000696425.1 Galeopterus variegatus | reverse complement strand
TTAGTCCGTTTTGTGTTGCTATAACAGAAATACCTGAGACTAGGTAATTTATAAAGGAAAGAGGTCTATTTGGCTTATGATTCTGGGACAGCTGCATTTGGCGTGGGCCTCAGGCTGCTTCTACTCATGGCAGAAAGTGGCAGGCAGCTGGCAGATACAAGCAGATCACATGGCCAGAGGAAGCAAGAGAGAGAGAGAGAGAGGGTGCCAGGGTCTTTTTAAGCAATGAGCTCTCTCAGGAACTAATCAAGTGAAAACTCAACTCATTAATCCCCCTTTCCCCAGGGAGAGCATTAATCCATTCATGAGGGATCCGCCCCCATGACTCAGTTTTCAACACTGCCACATTGGAGATCAAATTTCCACATGAGTTTTGGAGGGGACAACACATCCAAACTCCATCACTGTACTTTGCTTTTTTCACTTAACAGTATATCTTGGAGAGTATTCCATATCAGTATGTAAATTAGTTTTTGCATTTTTTTTAAATGGCTACATAATATTCCTATGCGTGGAAATTCCTAATTAATTTCACTAGTCCTCTGTGGGGTAAAGGTTGTTGCTAATCTTTTGCTGTTACAGGCAATGCTGCAACTTATGTACATATGGGTATAATAATAGGATAAATTCCTAAAAGTGGAATTGCTGGGTCAAAGAATATGTACATTTATAATTTGAGGAAGAGGAGAGTATTTCATTCATTTTTTTTTTTTGAAATGTAATACAATGAGCATGATTCAACTTTTTTTTTTTTTTTTTTTTTTTTTTCAAAAGATGACCGGTAAGGGGATCTTAACCCTTGACTTGGTGTTGTCAGCACCACGCTCAGCCAGTGAGCAAACCGGTCATCCCTATATAGGATCCGAACCCGTGGCCTTGGTGTTATCAGCACCACACTCTCCCGAGTGAGCCACGGGCCGGCCCCATGATTCAACATTTAAAGGGAAAGAATGAGTCTCTTTCATACCCCTACCAACATCCATTTTCACTTTGGAAACAATCACTCTTCTCAGTTGTTTATATATTTTCCCAGAAATACTCTAAGCAAAACGAACTTATGGAAAATGAGAGGAGAGTTTCTCTTATTCAAGCAGGTTTTTATATGTTTTGTATTGCAATCTATTGAAAGCAGAAAGTTTTTTGTCAAGGTATTAATTAAAACAGACTCTTGGCTATTTGTGTTAGAAATCTTTATTGTCTTAGAAATCAGTGTAAGGTTTGGTTCCTTTCACTTTCATTATGCCTATGTTCTCACTCTAGAAAAGGGGTTGGCCAACTTTTTCTATAAAGGGCCAGATAGTAACTATTTTGGTCTTTGTGGGCCATATGATCTCCATTGCAACTCCGTAGCTCTGCTGTTACAACATGAAAATAGCTATACACACAGGAATATGGTACAGTGGCTGTATTCCAATAAAACTTTATTTATGGACACTGAAATTTGAATCTCATATAATTTTCATGTCATGAGATAGTCTTTTTTTAAACCTTTTTTTCAGCTATTTAAAAATGTTAAAACCAGGGCCGGCCCGGTGGCGCACTGCTACAATGCGCCACTTGGGAGTGTGGTGGCGCTCCCGCCGAGGGTTCGGATCCCACATACAGACCGGTTCCTGCTCACTGGCTGAGTGAGGTGCGGGCGCAACACCAAGGGTTGCGATCCTGTTGTCGGTCCCGGTCCGGTACGGGCGCGACACTGAGGGTTGCGATCCGTTGCCGGACACGAAAAAAAGACAAAAAAAAAAAAGGGAAAAAAAAATGTTAAAACCATTCTTAGCCTGTGGACCATACAATGTCAACTGGTTGCTTTCTACCCTTCATGCAGAGTAGATTTTGGATCTTTCTTCATCATTATCCTAGGATTCCCTTATCCTTTCACTTGGATCAGATCTCCTATTTCCTGAGTTCATATAATCCTCATTTTGTGGTTTAATCCCTCAGTCTGGTAGTGTATACATCTTTTAGTATCTTCCTAAGAGGATGTGTGAAGAAGTGAAAATTTTTTAGTTTTGTAAGTCTAAAATGTCTTCATTCTTTCCTTCCACTATTGACAGTATGGGTACGCAGTTCAAGGATGGAAATTCTTTTCCCCCAAGATTTTGAGGGCATTGCTACATTTATATCTAGTTTCCATTTGGTGTAGAGAAATCTAAATTCCTTCTGTTTCGTAAACCATTGTATTCACCACTTTTTTCCTCCTCTCTAGAAACCTTTAAGGTTGATTTCTCCCAATATATTAAAACTTCACAATGATGTACCTTAGTGTGGGTCTGTTTCATGCATTGTGTTGGGTACTTGGTAGGCCCTGTCAATCTGGATTCTCATGTCCTTCAGTCCTGGGAAATTTTTTTGAATTCTTTCATTGATGATTTCCTCCCGTTTTCTCTATTCCTTCTTCTTGGAACTCCTGTTAATCTTTTGTTAGACCTCTGATTTTCTTACCTTTTCTTTCCTATTTTCTACCTATATCTTTTTGTTACTATATAATAGAATTCCAGTTTTGGGCCAGCCCAGTGGCGCACTGCTACAGTGCACCGCTTGGGAGCGCAGCGCACATACAGACCGGCCGCTCACTGGCTGAGCGAGGTGCGGGTGCAACACCGAGGGTTGCGATCCCGTTGCCGGTCACGAAAAAAAGACAAAAAGGAAAAAAAAAAAAAGAATTCCAGTTTTATCTTTTCTATCAAAGTCCAGCCATGAAAACAGAAACCACTTTGATATTTAAAACAAATAATTTAATGCAGGAAGTTGGTTATACAAGTGAGGGGAGAGCTGAGAAGCCAAGCAGGACAGTGAGGAAAACCAGAGATTTTCAATAGCAGGAAGCCACTACCACCCCTAGGCTAGAGGGACAAAGGCGAGTTGATATTACGGAACCACAGTGGGCCTATAGTGTGAGCTGGAGCCATGGAGGATATGCTGTCAATGATGAATACCAACTGAGTTGGAGGGATGGGAAGAAACGCCCTGCCTTTTCCCTTGCTTCTGCCCTGCCTTTTCCCTTCCTTCTTCCCACCTTCTTCGAAAAGGAACTTGTAGAAGAACCTAGACCAATATGGGAGTCTGGGAAATACGGCTTATCGTGGTCAGCCCTCTGCAGTACAGAGCAGGAAAAAGGCAAGGAATGGATCTGAGATCAGAAATGCCCAGGACTAGCACATCTCCAAATAATCCCCTATGCTGATTTTTTTTTTCTATTTCTGCATTCATGCTTTGAATTTCCAAGAGCTTTTTGTTGTTGATCTCTAAATTTTTTATAGCATTCTGTTCTTGTTTACTTCATGAATGGATTATTTTCTTATTTGTCTTGAAAACATTAATGATATGTTACCTTTTAATATATCTTTTCTCCAAATAGTCCTTGTTCCCTCCAAGCTTTTTTCAGTTTGCTGGATTTTGATCATCCTTGGGAGTCTGTGCATGTTGTTGCAAAGTAAGGATTATAAAGTCAGGTGGAAGCTCTGAGCTCATGGAATGGTGTTGTTAAGTGTGAAAGCTTCATTATAGAGTGGTTTACATGGACAGTTTGGGGAAACCCCAAAATATTCTTCCTCTTGGGCTAATCAGGTTCTTCTAGAAAAGACCTTAGATCTACCTAGGGAGAGAAATCTGACTACAAATAGACAGGGCTAGAAGAAGTTGAAAATCTTAGGAGTCAGTACCATATCACTTAGACCTCCTCTTTTGGTACAGCATTCCAGCCCCTCTACTGCTCCTAAAACTAAAGACCTTTCTACCTTACCCTCTCTAGAGAATTAAACCTCTGGGTTCTGCTACACTTAGGGATGAGTTGGGAGACAATCTAGGATGTCAGATTGCTTCTCTAGCCATACTCCCAATTCCAAAGGTACCTGGTACTGCCAGTTCCAAGGCCTTTTGAGGACTCCGCAGTGTGTGTAGATAGTCATTCAACTTACCCCAAACCTACCCAGGATTCTGTTCTCTTGGATCTGTTAAGTCATTTTCTTCTTAGCCATCTGTTTTTCAGCTTCTAAAATTTTGTTGCTATAGTATCTCTTATCCTGTTCTTTTCAACCTTTAGCTTTATTTCTTTAAAAAAAAGAAAATCCCTGTACTATATTTTTGGTGGCGTTTCCGAAGGGGAAAGGAAAATCTGATTCATGTTTTCAATCTGCCATCTTGATATAGAAACCATCAATGTCTTTTATTTTGTCAGAATTACAGGGTGGAAAAATAGAAATGTCCATCAAAGAGGAATTATTTAAATAAACTATGGCTCGGGCCGGCCCGGTGGCGCACTGGATAAGTGCGCCGCTTGGGAAGCGCGGCAGCGCTCCCGCCCGAGGGTTCGGATCCCACATACAGACCGGTTCCCGCTCACTGGCTGAGCGAGGCGCGGGAGCGACACCAAGGGTTGCAATCCCGTTGCCGGTCCCCGGTCTGGTGCGGGGGCAACACTGAGGGTTGCGATCCGTTGCCGGACACGGAAAAAGACAAAAGACAAAATAAATAAATAAATAAATAAATAAACTATGGCTCAACCACACAATGAAATAGTATCAGCCACTAAAACTAATGTTATGAAAGAATAATTTTAATACCACAGAAAAATGTTCTTAATGTATTAAGTAAAAAAATAGATTCCAAGGGCCAGCCCATGGCTCACTTGGGAGAGTATGGTGCTGATAACACCAAAGCTATGGGTTCGGATCCCTGTATAGGGATGGCCGGTTGGCTCACTTGGGAGAGTGTGGTGCTGACAACACCAAGTCAAGGGTTAAGATCCCCTTACCGGTCATCTTTATAAAAAAATATATATATATATAGATTCCAAACTATTATGTACAAAATGGTCGCATTCTTTAGAGTATATATATTTTATAGGGAAACAGTGTATACTAACACATAGTAATATATATACAGAGAAGAAAGCAGTACACCAGGATGTTAAGGGTGCTTATCAGAGATTCATCACTCAGAAGTGGTGAAATGATAAATCAGTTAGAAAATGTGTGATCAGATAAAAAATAAGTGCCTAAAAGACAAAAATTCGTAGGGAACACATAAGAGCAAGCATGTCTTCTTGCTGGGGCCTTATACCATACTATTCTACCAAATTAGGTATAAATATCACCCTGTTCTGCAGGGTTGCCAGGTTCAAGCCTGTGTCCCTGTGTGATCTGATGAGTTAACCAAACCCATGACCCTTCTCGCTTTTCCAGCCACCTAATGATCCCCATGGTATCCAGAGAGAAGATCTCATTCTGAGTCTTCGAGCTGTGCTGGCTTCTACACCACGATTTGCTGAGGTGGGTCTAGCCAAGATTAGATTATATAGCCTATGGCCATAGAAAGCCCCAAAGAAAGAACAGTAAAAGCATGGGGGAAAAGAAAGGTCCAGTATACATTTTAGTGTATGACATCCCTACAAGTGTCTTGTGTGGCAAGTATCTTCAGACCTTCTGTATAGAAAACTTGACCATCTCTTCCTTTGAAATAGTAATTCAATCCCTTTGTGGTACTATCTTTTGAAATCCTACAGTTTTGCCAATTTGCCCATTTTTCAGATAACTGGGGCTCTGGCTACAGCTTGGCAGGAAAGTTAGCTTACAGTCACAACTCCTGACTTGAGTATAGCTCCTTGATGTTGTACCCACCTGCCCCTGGGGACTAGTGACAGTAAGGGCATGGTTGACCTTGGTGTTGCTGAGACATTACCCATCTCAGGCTTAAGTTCTTCCTTCTCTCCCACAGTTCCTGCTGCCCCTACTGATTGAGAAAGTGGATTCCGAGATTCTGAGTGCCAAGCTGGATTCTCTGCAGACTCTGGTAAGTGATTTTTCACCTTGCAGAATCCAGCTGCCTTTAAGGTAAGTTAGGATACTAAAAGATATAGATTCTTGGACAGGCAAGGGACAGTTTGTGGGCCTCAAAAGAGGTATACCCAGGATTTGAGCCTGTATGTTGACCTAAAGCCCCCAGCTGCATATTGTCTTGTCCGGTAATCACTGAGTGGTAACTGAGGAAAGGCTGACCAAGGCTCCCTCTTTATGCTTCTTTTTCATCAGTCAGAATGAACTACTATTTTTCTGTGTCCCAGGTAGTACTGTTATGAAATCCTGCTGGTTTTTCTGCTGAGAGCCAGGCTCTTTGAGGTGCCATTTTGCTCAGGTGCCTGCATATCCTAGGACATCTGAGTGTATAGATAGCTGATACCTGCAGTTTCCTTGGCAGAATGCTTGCTGTGCTGTGTATGGACAGAAGGAACTGAAGGACTTTCTCCCCAGCCTTTGGACTTCTATACGCAGAGAGGTGAGTCTTACTTAGATAAACTCACTAAGGTTAACTCCCAGTTGTCAGGCATGAGGGGAAATAATACATCCTGTCCTTTTCTTTCAGTTGTCCCCATGGCCAAGGTACTGTGACATACTTCTAGTTTAATGACAAGGGAGAGAGTTCTGTATGAGGGTCAGCTGCTTGTTGAGAGCACTTGGATCACCTTTGCACAATGTCCACTTCCATGGCAAGGAGTGTAGGGGATGATGCCTTTTGGCACCATGCTGAATAGAGGGAGAAAAAAAGAGACTTAGGATAGGGGATCCCAAAAGCCACTGCTCAGAGTTGGCATTCTGTTTCTCAGAATGTATGTATATCAATCCTAGTGGGACTAAGGACTTCGTAAGAATACACCCATTGAGAAGACACTCAGTTGGGGTGTTAATTTCCATTGCTGTGCCCTAAAGGTCCTCAACCCCAACCCCCCTCCCTCAAGGAAATAGGCAGTGGATGGGTGGGGTCTCATCTGGTGCAGGCTCACCTCAGTAGCCATGGGATCCCTCCCCGACAGGTGTTCCAGACGGCAAGCGAGCGGGTGGAGGCAGAGGGCCTGGCGGCCCTCCACTCCCTGACTTCGTGTTTGTCTCGCTCTGTGCTGAGGGCTGATGCCGAGGACCTCCTTGACTCCTTCCTTAGCAACATTCTACAGGGTAATGGAGCCATGGCTGCCAGAAAAGGGAGTGAGCATAATAGAGATAACATTCCTAAAAGGCCAATGACCTTTCATATGTTTTGGGGGCTGTAGCCCTACTTTGAATTGAAAACAATTTGAGTGATAACTGCTAGCAGACTGTCCCAGGTCTCAGTCTCCAACTTCTATGGACTCTGGGGGAATCGGGCAACATTCGGCCTACTCCCCAGGTCTGTGATGTGCTGCTTCTGTAGACTGCAGGCACCATCTGTGTGAACCGGATATGAAACTGGTGTGGCCTAGTGCCAAACTGTTGCAGGCAGCTGCAGGTGCATCTCCCCGAGCGTATGACCACATCACCAGCAACGTACTGCTTTTACTGCTAGAACAGTTCCACAAGCACAGTCAGGTAAGGGAGCAGAAATCTTTGAGGGGAAATGAAGGGACCTGTGTGCTAGGATCCCTTTCTCAAAAAGAAGCTTTAGCTTGGTCCCAGGTAGTAGAACTTGGGGTTTGCTCCCATTAGCTCCTGCTGGTTCCCTTGTTCTTTCTTTTCCCTGACTCACTCTTACATAAAAAGGATAATTCTCCGTACTTCTAGAGTAGCAGGATTGGAATCCTTTAAAATATTCTTTTACTCAATAGCTCTTGAAACGTTACAGAGCAACCAGCGGCGGACAATCCTTGAAATGATCCTGGGTTTTTTGAAACTGCAGCAGAAATGGAGCTATGAAGACAAAGGTGAGGTCACCTTCCAGGTGTATCCTTGGCACTGTTGAGCACTACAGCCTATAAAGGACATAGCAAGAGAAGTAGTCTAGAACAGTTGGTCCTGTTCTGAGGTTATAGCACAAGAGAACACTGTTTATTTTTTCCCAACATGCTTACTGGACATCCAGTGGATTAAGCTCTTTAAATCTGTCCCAAGTTGTCTTTGCATCACTGCTGAGTCAGATATGGAATGTAAGGGCTTCCTTCTAACCTGGACTCTAACGTGGCCTCTCTCTCCCCCTAGATCAAAGGCCTCTGAGTGGCTTCAAGGACCAGCTGTGCTCACTGGCATTCACGGCCCTAACAGACTCCAATACCCAGCTTCAGCTCATGGGCATTCGTATACTCACAGTCTTAGGTGCCCAGCCAGGTAAAACTTAAGGAAAAAAGAGAAGAAGATAATAGTATTGGTCCCTTCCTTGTAATTTTCTGTCTTAAGTGAAGAGCAGTCTTAATTCCATGTTCTCACTGCAACTCTGGTTGCTTTGGGATTTCTAATAGGATTTTTGGAATCCTGTTCTGCTGGCTGCAGGGGAAGAAAGATAAGGTTCATGTTCTCTTCTAACTACAGATCTCCTATCTTCTGGGGACTTGGAGCTAGCAGTGGGTCACCTATACAGACTGAGTTTCCTGGAGGAGGATTCCCAGAGTTGGTGAGAATCTAACAGTGAGACAGAGCAAGCTGTTCCCTACCTTTGTATTGGCAGCAACAGATCCAGAAAGGACCAGGGCTCTGTGCTTCTGACCTTTGCTCTTCTTAGGGGAGGTGGGCTCTGTGTTTGGCTCTGGCTGCTAACCAGTTGGAGAGATGTGGGACTGCTCTCTCTTTTCTTGGGCATTAAGAAGCCCTGTCCAACTCAATGATTGTAGGTATTTGAATTTTGCTCTTCAACAAGGCGGACTTGGGAGCCCACACACCTAAATCTGCCTAATGGCAGGCCTAGGCAAGAGAACGGTGAGCCAAGGCTCAACTAATGTTCATCTGTTCTGTGCCCCTAGTAGGGTGGCAGCATTAGAAGCCTCAGGAACCCTGGCCACTCTCTACCCTGTGGCCTTCAGCAGCCACCTAGTACCTAAGCTTGCTGAGGAGCTGTGCATAGGTATGTGTCTCTGATCTTCTGTGGCCCACCCCCTCCCAACAAGGCTTTGGGGGCCTTCATGCTTGCCATCACACAGTAAAACGTTGTCTCCTGGATTACTTTTAGGAGAGTCAGATTTGGCTACAGGTCATGAGTCCACCAAATGCTCCCGGCATCTGCACTGTCTACAAGCCTTGTCAGCTATATCAACACATCCCAGCATTGTCAAGGAGACGCTGCCTCTGCTGCTGCAGCATCTCTGGCAGATGGACAAAGGTAACTACTGTGAATAATAATCAGGGAGCTGGGCTGAATGTGGAGTTGGAGTCAGGTTTGGAGTTGATGCCTATAATGCAGTGGTTCTAATTGTAGTTGTATGTAAGAATGACTCAGTAAACAAAAAAATACTGATGCCTGGTCCTCAGTCCACCTGAACCAGAGTCTGAGAAGGGATGGGACCTGGGCAAAAGTAGTTATTAAGAGTGCCCAGGCAATTTTCATGTGGGGTCAGAATTGAGAAGCACCACTCTAAGGCTGTGGTGCTCACAATATGGTTGTCAACCGGCAGCATGGGTATCATCTGGGAGCATGTTAGAAGTGCAGAATCTCAGGCCCTCACTGATCAGAGTCTGCATGTTAACAGGCTCCCCAGGTAAATCATAGGCACCCTGGAGTCTGAGAAGCACTGCTTGAGAATCATTGCTCCAAGGCAAAAGTGACAGCACCTGTTGCTACTGGGAATCTGTGCATGATCACGATGGGTCCTCATTTAACCTAAGCTCTCTGCTTTGGACTGCCCAGCCCTGTGGGTAGATCCAGGTCTATAGTGGTTGATCCAGCAGCTGTTATGTAATAGAAAGAACACCAACTCAAAACACCCAACTCGGAGTGTAACCTGGGTTTGATTCCAAACCTTGCACCTGAAAAAACCACTGATAATTCATTGAGCATCTATGTCCTGCTCTGTGAAGTAGGGGAAATGGTACTTCTAAGGTTATGAGAATGTCTGAATGCTTCTGTTGCAGAGCCTGGCACAGAGCAGGTCTCAACTCTGAAGTCTGAACAGATGAAAAAGAACAGCCAAGAGAATAAAATGACTCAGCTCTTTAATAAGACACTCTTGGTCTCTTTAGTCATTTATCTTTGACTATTCTTCCCATCTGCTGTATCAGAAATACCTGAAAGTGCTTTTAAGAAAGCCTTACAAGGCTGACCCTGTGGCTCACTCAGGAGAATGCAGCACTGGGGACGCAGTGGCGTTCCTGCTGTGGGTTTGGATCCTATATAGGGATGGCCGGTGCGCTCACTGGCTGAGCACGGTGCGGGTGACGCCAAGCCAAGGGTTGCGATCCCCTTACTGGTCACACACACACACAAAAAAAGCCTTACAGAGAACACTGACTTTCTCACCACACAGGGAATATGGTTGCAGGATCCAGTGAAGTTATTGCTGTCTGTCAGAGCCTCCAGCAGGTGGCAGAAAAATGCCAGCAAGACACCGAGAGCTGCTGGTATTTCCACCAGACAGCTATACCTTGCTTGCTTGCCTTGGCTGTTCAAGCTTCCATGCCAGGTAACTTTCTCCATCTTTCCTCCTCCCATCATCTGAGAATTCTGCCTTCAATTAGTGTTGGACACCACTGCCACCCTCTGAGAGTTGGTGGTACTGCACTTTGTATCATCAGAGGCTTTATTTTGAATCCTTTGTCCCCAGAGTAAGATTTCACTTTAGAGCAAAGGGTGCCAACTGACCAGTGTCAGGAACCAAAATCCACTAGTGTTAGCAACGTCCAAAAATATGCATACCTTTTTTCCCTTTAGTTGCTATGTAATTAGTTTAGTTAGAATTGAGCTCTGGAGTCAAGCAGACCTAGTGGGGTTTCATCCTCAACTCCACCACTTGCTAACTTAGGTGAAGATATTCAGCCTTTCTAAGCCTCGGTTTCCTCACTTGTGAGAAGGGGAAAAAGGGTAGTACCTATAACACAGGGTAGTAGATAAGGATTAAATATGATGATGATTAGTGCCTGGCTACAAAGTACTGAGTGTATGATATAGTTGCTGTAAATAATAAGGGCCCATGAAGATAAATGCATGTTATTTAAAAATTTTTTAGGGCCGAGCCCGTGGCGCACTCGGGAGAGTGCGGCGCTGGGAGCGTAGCGATGATCCCGCCACAGGTTCGGATCCTATATAGGACTGGCCAGTGCGTGCGCTCGCTGGTTGAGCGCGGTGTGGGCGACACCCCACCAAGGGATTGCGTTCCCCTTACCGGTCACGAAAAAGACAAAAAAAGAAAGAAAAAAAAATTTTTTTAAAAGACAAACATTACTATTTCTGATGTTAAGAACATTTATATTAGCTATCATTATTTTCCATTACTGCATAGTCAAAGGACTGTGCACAGAGTTCTCAAGAGTTCTGTGTGGCCGCAGGTTAGATCACTCCTGTTCTGGTGCCCTTGGTGGTTCTCAGGACTACAGCACTACAAAAAGACAGATTAAAAACTGCTGCTGCTAGGGCTGGCCCGTGGCTCGCTTGGGAGAGTATGGTGCTGATAACACCAAGGCCGCGGGTTCAGATCCCTATATAAGGATGGCCGGTTAGTTCACTTGGGAGAGCGTGGTGCTGACAACACCAGGGTTGTCAAGGGTTAAGATCCCCTTACCGGTCATTTTTCAAAAACAAAAACAAAAAAAAACTGCTGTTATGGCTGGAGTTGAGCCCCAGAGTCATGATGATGACGACAGGACCTAATCATTTTGATCTCTGAACAGTAGTAATGGTCTTGTGATTGTGTGTTTGTGTGTTTCGGTTTGATTTGATTTTGCAGAGAAGGAGCCCTCAGTTCTCAGAAAAGTGCTGTTGGAGGATGAGGTCTTGGCCGCCATGGTGTCTGTCATTGGCACTGCCACCACCCACCTGAGCCCTGAGTGAGTATAATCATGGATGCAGTTTAAACCCAGCTTGAGAACGAATAAGCATTCTTGAGAAAACACAACAGATAGCTGTCTTGTCATCTGTCCTTTTAGCCCTGTTTAAATGTGGAGGCAGTTGTTTTGTAAGTTTTGCTAAGCAAAAGTGAGGGGCTTTTAGCACCATGAACTATGGGGGTGGGTAAGCCATGGGCTAATGGTTCTTAGCTGCAGATGTACATAAGAATCACCTGTGGAACATTTTAAAACTATACATTGAGCTCTCTACTAGATTGTAAGCGCCAAGAAAATAGGGATTTGATCTGTCTGGTCCACTGCTGTTATAATCAGGGCTTAGAATGGGAATGTTTCCTGGCACATATGTGCCAAATTAACATTTGTTGAATGTATGAATAATCGTGGCCTGTCCCATTGACTCAGTGACCCTAATGTGAGCCCCAGGTTAAAAAGCACTGCAGTGGAGGGGAGGGCTGCTTTAAAATCCTGGCTCCTCAATTGTACTTAGTACTCTGCCCCAGGTTAGCTGCCCAGAGTGTCACCAGCATTGTACCCCTCTTCTTGGATGGCAACATCTCTTTTCTGCCAGAAAACAGTTTCCCAAGCAGATTCCAGCCATTCCAGGTGAGTCTGATGGATCAGATGAGGGAAAAGTTGGAACTTACGTACTTCAAACTTATTTTTTTAGGGCAAATCTGGGATGAGTATGGGGAAGACAAGCCTATGGCTAGCAGGACAGGCTTGATAGGGCTCTTCTTCCTTTACAGGATGGCTCCTTGGGGCAGAGACGGCTGATTGCACTACTTATGGCATTTGTTTGCTCTCTGCCTCGAAATGTGAGTGAGGACAACATTTGGGGAGTACCCTTGTCTAACATTGACAAGGGTAGGTGGATTCCAGGTGACCTCTGGGTAGAAATTTGCCATAAACTAAGCTGATCTTTTACCTACCCTATCGTCTACCCTAGTCCCTGCCGCCACTTTCTACTGGGTATCTCTTGGAGTTCAAGTGTTCTCTGGGTTCATTACATGGCCAGGTTTTCTGTAGGTGGAAATCCCTCAGCTGAACCAACTCATGCGGGAGCTATTGGAGGTGAGCTGCAGCCACATCTGTCCCTTCTCCTCCACCGCTGCTACCAAATGCTTTGCAGGACTCCTCAACAAGCACCCTGCAGGTACTAGAATGAGACTGGGTCAGAGCCTCCCTGAATCACCTACCAATGAAATCTTTAGGTTGACTCTTCATTTTTTTAAAAAAGAAGCTTGCTGATAATAAATTTGGGCTTCAACTGCTCACGCACTGTCCTGAGACAGCCCTTGGCACAAGAGTCAAGACCAGAGTTGGGCAAAGCACTACAGTACCTAAGAAGAGAAGGGAGTACAAGGGGAATACTCTTTCTAGTTCTGCCATCCTACTCCCTAAAGTGAAGCTATTATGGATAATTCCTTATTGAAAGTATACAATCCTCTCTTCAAATGCTAGCACCCTTGCATTGCAAGAATACCAGGCTGTCATGCTGGTGTCCTAACGTTTTGTCCACAAATAAAATGGTATTGTCCTTTTCTAACAACTTCTCAAGGACTTTTGCACTTAAAGATTGACATCCTTCATTATTAAAGGAAAAATGTATAGCCTTTGCATGAGCATTTCCTTCTTCCTTTTTAGGACAGCAGCTGGATGAATTTCTACAGTTAGCTATGGACAAAGTGGAGGCTGGCCTAGACTCCAGGCCCTGTCGTAGTCAGGCCTTCACCCTGCTTCTCTGGGTAAGGAGTTGGCATGGATTCTGGTTAGAGAGGCAGTTATGTCTGATTAAATAAAATGTCCCTATTTGACCCTGAACCATAAGTATCTGCATCTCGTGTCTTTGGGGTTTGAGTGTCATTCCCTGACTGCTCACTCTCTGATTACAGATAACAAAGGCCCTAGTGCTCAGATACCATCCTCTTAGCTCCTGCCTTACAGCCCGGGTAAGTCCTTTCTGGAAACAGGAGAACCTAGGACCTAAGTAGGATCTTCCCTCCTAATCCCATTCTTCCCAGAAACAACTTCCATCTTTTTCTTTGGTATTTAAGATTCTTCTCCCTTGTACCTTAAAGGCTCTCTTTTCTCCAGCTCATGGGCCTTCTGAGCGATCCAGAGCTAGGCCCAGCAGCAGCTGATGGCTTCTCTCTGCTCATGTCTGACTGCACTGATGTGTTGACTCGCGCTGGCCATGCCGAAGTACGGATCATGTTCCGCCAGCGGTTCTTCACAGATAATGTGCCTGCTTTGGTCCAGGGCTTCCATGCCGCTCCCCGAGGTGAGGAGAGTCTCAAAGAAAGGCCCCAAATATATAGACCTTTCCTTTGCTCAGCAACATTCCCTAAATAATTTAAGACCTGAGTATTTCTTTAGAGCTATATTGTGGTCTGTATCTAGAAGGCTAAACTTCCAGATTGTCCCTCCTTTTCCTTTGATGGGTATATCTTGCTCATTCTGAGCTTCAGAGGCTCTTTCCTCCCACCTCTGTGTAGGCAGATGTCCCAGCCTTGTCAGAGATTGGAGTTGAATTTGTAAGCTGTATGTCTAAAGCCCAGTTTCTCTCCTAAGCTTTTCCATTTCTTACAGATGTGAAGCCAAACTACCTGAAGGGTCTGTCTCATGTACTTAACAGGCTGCCCAAGCCTGTGCTCTTGCCAGAGCTGCCCACGGTAAGTTCTGTAGTCGGAGCCTCTAAACAAGAGACAAAGCTGTTCTTCCCCAGGGCTGGCCCGTGGCTCACTTGGGAGAGTATGGTGCTAACACCAAGGCCACAGGTTTGGATCCCTATATAAGGATGGCCGGTTGGCTCACTTGGGAGATCGCAGTGCTGACAACACCAAGACAAGGGTTAAGATCCCCTTACTAGTCATCTTTTTTAAAAACAACAAAAAACTGTTCTTTCCCAGCTGGGGCTAGAAAGGGGAGGGGGAGAACCAGGATCATCACAGTGTGGTCATCCTCCACCTTTCCCATTGCCCTGTAGCTTCTTTCCTTGCTGCTGGAGGCCCTGTCCTGCTCTGACTGTGTGGTACAGCTCTCCACCCTCAGCTGCCTTCAGCCTCTTCTACTGGAAGCACCCCAAGTCATGAGTCTTCACATTGACACTCTCGTCACCAAGTTTCTGAACCTCAGCTCTAGCCCTTCTATGGTGCGTTGAACCCCAGCAACTCTTTGGCACTTTCATCTCTCCTTGGGTCTCCCCTCACCTCCCTGTGGTTGTGTTCCAGGCTGTCCGGATTGCTGCACTGCAGTGTATGCATGCACTCACTCACCTGCCCACCCCCGTGGTAAGTACAGCAGATGTCCCTTCCTGACCTGGGAACTTAGACAAGCCAGAGAAATATCTTTTTGCCTGAGTCAAGTGGGATTAGCCACCCTGCTATGTGACTGAGATATGAACTACATGGTACAGATAGGCAAGGGTTTTTTTCCTTGGACCCATAATGGACCCAGTAAATCCTGACTCCCTGTAATAGGATGGCCATCTTGCCACTCAACATTCTTTGGAATCACTAAAGAACAGGACATGTTTTGCTTTCTTCAGAATATTAGTCGTACAGAGTTAGAGAAGTGGCACTTTCAGTTGTCTTGGTTGAGCAAGGCTAAGATTATCTCCTCTGACTCCACAGCTGCTGCCATACAAACCACAGGTGATCCGAGCCTTAGCCAAGCCCCTGGACGACAAGAAGAGACTGGTGCGCAAGGAAGCAGTGTCAGCTAGGGGAGAGTGGTGAGTTTCTAGGTCATGGGGGAGAGATGGGACTGAGAGGATCTCCACCACTAATGCTGCCAACATCCTTTTTGCCTGCAGGTTTCTGCTGGGAAGCCCGGGCACCTGAACCCTCAGTCCTGGCCTAGACAGGACTGTTCTGACAGACAATCTAGCCTGGAATTATTAACTGTTGAGCCATCTTGCCCAAGGCAGGGAGGCCACTGACCTTTGACTGCCTTTCCCACAGACACAGCACAAATGCTTGACCTCTGTTGCATGGCTGTAGAAGAAACATAGGAGATTTGATTTTGAATGGACTTGGGCAGTAACTGAGTGTGAGACTACTTATGTTTGAAGAAAGATATTGGATTGTAGGACTCTTCCATTTATATATATGAAAGAGGGAGCTATGCTGCTGAGGGGTGAATGCACATGAGTGTGGCCCTGAGGACCAAGGATGGTGGGTGGGTGTGTACCTGCTGGAGAATAAAGATTTCTTTTAGTAATGGGGCTGACTGTCAGATATTTCCCCCATTACATATATGCCTCAGTAGCACATAACCAAGAGTGTTGCTAGCCTAAACTACAAGAACAGTAATGATTGGGATTAACCAAGAATTCTTCAAGGCATCCATCCGCTCCAAGTAAGGGCATAGGAGGCAGGACCATAATAACCTATTCACTAGGACTTGACCCTGACTTTCCCCTTCCCTGCCCTATAGTGAGACAAAGAGAAGCTACATATCTTTAAAAATCAAATACCTTTATTTTTGCTCCCTTCAGCAGCAGTGAGAAGTGGCAGTGACCTCAGCAACAGGCCTGGTATCTTTGCCCTGTTGAGAAGCCAGGATCTCAGCTGTACCAGTCAAGTGTTTTCTCAGACAGCAAGTGGGAAAAGGTGGTGGCCAACCCCAGTGCTGTAACCCGGAGGAGGTCAGAGTCAGCACCAGGCAAGGTAGCTAGCTGCCTGACCCCTCATCTGGGGCTGGAACTTGTTTGCCTGAGTAAAGGGATGTCAGTCCTAGGATTTCTCCACATTGCTTCTGCAGTGGCCAGAAGGTTGGTCCTTGAGTTGTTCCTGCATGGTACCCTCGGGCAGGCCCACTGGCCCTTTTTGATCAAGGATTCCAAGAAAAGCTGTCCTTGGAGGCCCTTGAGACAATGTAGGGAGCAGAATGAATGCTCAATCCAGTTCACACTGCCATCACAGAGGCAGAGTGAGCAGTCACCCAGGGAGGGGGCTCCCAGCTCATTCCATTCCCATGGGGCAGGTGACTAGAAGGTAACAGCACCCGGGTAAGCCAGTGCCTACAAGAGAAGATAGAAATGTCTCTGAGTTCCAAGAGCTGTTGGTCATCCTTCCTGATGACCATTCCTCAGCAAGCATGTATCAAGGTACCTTGAAGCTACCTTGGCATTAATCACAAAGGTAACAGTATTTCTTCTACCTAATTTCCTCTATTTAATTTCGCCCAATAAATGTACCCTCTGGTACTTGAAGGCCTTTGGAGGTTTCAAGCTACACTTCCAGGGGGCCACTGCAATCACTACACACGCAGGAGTGTAATGAGGATGGGAAAGGGAAGGTACTTAAAGTCATCTGAATGTTACTGCCTCAGTAATTGCAATTTGAAAATGATTTCCCCCTGTCTCTTGGGCTGCAAGAGCTTGAACTCCAGACACTGCCATACAAGTGAGAGGGGATGGTGGCCACTGTATCCTACCTAGAGGTCCCTTCCTAAGAACAGCTTTCTCAGGATTCTACTGTAGTCATCTTGAAGCCTCGTCTGCTACATAAACTGCACAGTTTTGGCTTCAAGCCCTTTTGGCTCAAATGAGCAACGATCTCTATTACTAGAGTCTAGACGTGTGCTAAGACAGTACTAGCCACATTTGGCAATTTAGTGAAAATGAAATCAAAACTTCCTTAGTCACATTAGCCACATTTCCAAGCGCTAACAGGTATAGAACGTTTTCTTCATCAGAGTTCTGTTGGACATCACTGGTCTACATTTCTTACTTTACCTTCCTGTGTCCACACCCAGGAATACCTTCCAGTTGTCCAAGCAGCCATAGTTGTAAGGATTCCTAAATACCTAGAGCCAAGAAAAACATGTGTTTCTACAGACCTCTTCTGCTTAATCCCCCTCTAATTTTTTTTTTTTTTTAAGATGACCAGTAAGGGGATCTTAAACCTTGTTTTGATGTTGTCAGCACCATGCTCTCCCAGGTGAGCTAACCGGCCATCCCTATATAGGGATTTGAACCCATGGCCCTGGTGTTATCAGCACCACACTCTCCCAAGTGAGCCACGGGCTGGCCCCCCTCTAATTTTTGAGACCTAAATTGGCTAACCTAAAGCTCAGGTTTGCAAGTTCTGGCCTCTTATAATGTTTGCTTTAGTCAGCCCTGACCATGGGCTCTGTTTACAGGATGGCGGGTTCAGTTAGCCACCTGCCCAGCCCAAGCCCTTAGTCCTACTCACTCTGCCCTTGGCCTGTAGCCGACGTCTCTCCTTCTTGTTGATGTGCCTTTCGATGCTAGTTTCTCCTCGACTGATAAGAACGGCATGCCATACAGTTAGTGCACCCAGGGCAAGTGCCACAGAACTAAGAAAAGAGGAGCAAAGAATGGTGGGTAGTTTAGAGAGGGCTGGTTGAAGTAGGTCTGAAATTGAGCTGAGCAATAATGATTGGCTAGTGACTTCTCTGCCTAAGTCTTCCTTATCTCCCAGCCCACATCCTAGATGAATTTTTTCTTCATTATATCTATAATCAAAAGAAAAGTATCAAAGTGGGCTAAGAAGCATAATGTGAAGAGGAGGGTGGAGAAATAATCCTATAGTATTAAGAATAATTGTTCTGTATTTCCTAAGAGACCTATGCTTAGGAGACAGTGGAGGATAGTAAAAGCACCAGGGGTTGAAATGGGATGGCATGAAATTAAAATTCCAGCTCTACCATTCCTAGCTGCGTATTAGGGAACAAATCACTTTACCCCTCTGCTTTTCAGTTTTCCCTATCTATAAACTCAGTCACCTACCTTTAGGTAGGTGCTATGAGGATTAAATGAAATAAGAGTTTAACTTACCTTAGCACATAACAAGCATATGCTTATAACCAATGCTAGTGTCCTTAGTGTTTCCTGCCTCAAAACAGTGAAGAAAATTAAGTGCTGACTCTTTGCCAACCTAAATTAGACTAGGAGAACAGCTGCAATTCACTCAGGGATGGGTTCCTGCCTGCATGTGGGCACCTAAAAAAGTTTTTCTGAAGCTGTTCCTCCCATAAAACTATCAAAAATGGGAATTAAATACCTGCACAGGAACCAGAGGTAGACAAGACTCTTATGAGTCATTCTTTCTCGAAAGGAGAAGGTGGGCGGTGGGGTCTGGTGATATGTCTAGAAGAAAACAGCAAAGCCTGGCTCACTTGATCTGTTGATACTCCAGCAACTACCAGCACACTCCCAGCATCTATAGGCAGGGAGTGATCCAAACCCAGGCAGAGAAAATGAGGGTTAAAGCCACAGAGGAGGCAGGGGAGCAGCCAGATGGGTGGAACAAGCCCAGTGGCATCATCACATGGACAAACACTGGGGAGGGCAGGTCTGGACAAGATGGGCAAAGCACAGGAGGAGCTGACCCTGGGCCTTTAGGCTGACAACACAAATGGGGCTATAGGGGAAGCCACTCCAATCCCCAGCCAGAACTCTGTCACTGTGTGCCTTGCATCCCCAAGAAGGGAGACCAAACTCACATCCATAGGAGATTGACGGGGTGGGGAATGGTGGGGGAAGGACCATGAGCTCCACTAAGGACTGTGAAAGGGCAGCAGAGATACAACCATTTAAGCCCAAGATGTGCTCAGAATAAGGAACTATAAAAGGTATGGGGGGTGGGGTATGATCGAGATGCAGATTGACCAGGAGCAAAGGATGATCAGACTGGCTCAGCCAGATCTCTGTCCTCTGGAACCCCATTACACAGACTAACATAGATTTCTTGCTGCTCAGGCCATCACCAAGGCGGAGTCCTTAGCCCAAAAAGAAGGTGATGGGATAGCCGAAAACTGTCAAATACCAGAGACTTCCAGCTTGCCTCCAGGCCACTTAGTCTGCTCACAACAAACAGCCTCCCTGAACACTTCTGATGGGTCTACAGTGGCCTCTCAGCCAGCCTCTACAACTAAACTAGCAGGTCGGCTCTAGTTGCCTGAGCAACTCTATACCCCCAGGCCTGAGCAGCAGGAGGCAGGGGGGTGGGGACAGCCCACCTGATTGGCAACCGCCTGTAGTTTGTTCTTGTCGAGCTGTTTCATTTTCTAAGGGGATGGAAAAGAGTGCTGGTTATACTCTCAGGCCTCTAGAATGGGGGGGGGGCCTACCAGCCCCCACTCCTTAGGCACAGGTTCCACGCCCCAAAGGTCTGCACTACTGAGCTGCCTTGCTCCTAACCATGGACTTACCTCAATGGCAGCATAAGCCTCCCGAAAAAGGTCCCAACTTCCATAGCTGCAGTAGACACAGCCCAGAGTCATGAAGAAACAGAAAGAGAAGAAGTACCGATGGTTGTAGTGGCCCACACAGTTGTTTAGCCAGGCTGGTGGGGGAAATGATTAAGGACAAGATCAAACACACAATTCCAAGAAGTATCTAGGCCTCTCTGGTTCATCCTTGGTTCATGACAACATCACCCAGGCTTTGGGCTTCTAATCATCAATAACTGTTTTCCAAAGGCTGGAAAATATGAGCCTGTTTCCCAAGGTTGAGAAAGTGTTCTAAGCTTTCCAGAGCCTTCAAGTCTCACCAGGAAATCATGAAAACTGAAATCCTTCAGTAAACTGAGTCTCCCAATACTTCAACCTAGCTGGGGTTAGCCAGACATCTATATGGGACAGCAGAAGGGGACCCATGGTTCTACCTGGCATAGCTAGTGGGCAAGCACAGAAATGCAAACATCTCTTTCCATCCAACAGCTGTTAGCGGTCTACAGAAGAAAAGAGCTGTTAAAAGATTCCTTGCTCCAAGAAGATCTGTCCCAGAGAGCCTGTGAGCCTTCTGCTCCCTGTGAGAGATGGTCAGCCCCCACAACTCCTTTTCTACTAACTTCTCACGAGCCCAGTGTTCTCTGCAGGGTGACGCTAGAAGCCTTGGGTCTGTGGCCATTGACCCTATACAGTGCTCTGGAGCTAAAGAAGGCCTGAGGCAGGAGAGCAAAAGGATACGGCAGTGATGATCCATCTTCAGCACACACCTGTGAGGGAGGGACACAGGCTCTGTTACAGTGGCCAAGACTCTTGAGAAGTCAGTGCCAATCCTTCCCTACAAAGACCAGCATCCTGCTGAGGTGGAAAGGGCACAGACTTAGAAGACAGCCAGGCCTTACTTCAAACCCAGCTCTGCAGTTAATTAGCTATATGAGTAGGTAACTCACCCTATGAACCTCAGTTTCCACAAGTGGTAATAGTTCCTAACTCACAGAACCACCCTGAGGACTAGGTATCAGGAGATAGGGGGCACCCTGCCTGAGATATGATGGGCGCTTCACACATGTCAGCAAGCAAACTCCAGGTCCAGGTTTTGCCTTAGGGGTACAACAAAGGGGCCCCAGCTGGGGTTCACAGAGAGCAAAGCCAAGACCCACCTATTGCAGATGCTGCAGTGGTGTGTCCGGGCTGGCTTGGGGTAAATGCACTTCTTACAGATGGAGACCATGGCAATATCATTCCTGCCCTGTGTAAAGGGAGAAGAAAATAGTGACAACTGTGGCAGCACTAGTTTTGTACCTCAAGAAATACCAAGGCACTCTGTCTCTCCATTCCTGGGACTGGCTCCCATAGCCTACAGTTCTCCCTCCCTCATGCCCCTTGTGGGGACCCACCTGGGGTGGGTACCCAGGCGGAGTGGTGATGGCCTGATAGTAATGGAAGACGATGAGGATCAGATTCCAGTGACTATAGAAGAAATGCCAGCAGAGTCGTGGCACTGAGTAGGTTCGGAGGATGAGAGGTAGGACACATAGGTAGGCGATGGCCACGATGGAACTGGTCAGCACGATCACCAGCACCACGAACACCTGCCAACACCAGTGAGGTCAAGTAGATGCATGAGAGAGCTACACCCAGAGTAGACTCAGGAATTTCCCTGGGGGTAGGGGACTGACCTCCAAAACCCAGCATAGGTCCATCAGAGACATGTCCCTCTGCTCCCCAGGCATTACTCACCACCCCAAACCAGCGGATCACGTTGTCCACCAGCCAGTAGATAGGCTCAAAGGCAGCATCGACTGCAGTGTCACTGCCACCAAAGGAGTTATAGAGCAGGGAGCGCAGGCAGACCTTGCCATAGCGCCAACGCTGTACCAGGCCCCGGAGCAGAGGTGGGCAGCGGCGTCTGTAACCCAGGAGCAGAAGCAAGCGTAGGCAGAGGCGGGCCGGGCCCAGTAGCAGGCTCCACTGGCCCCGCATGGCTCCTAGGAGAGCACACCATTGTAAGGATCCAGCCTGAGTCCTGTCCCTCCATACCCCACTAGAGGGAAGGCCCAGAGCACCAGCTTGGAGGGCAAAAATCTAAGATTAAGGCCGAACTAGGCCAGTCTCCAGCTGGGGAAGTATGAAGGTCACTTCACTTTTCTGCAGAATGTTCAGTGCCAGTCTCCCAACCAGATTACAGTGAGTAGGGACTGGAGGTTCTGAGCCTGCAAAAACTGTATTTACATTACACCATGTGTGTGCACAGCAAATCCAAGGTGATGTATGCCTAGAGTAAAGGGCCACAGTAAAAGCGTAAGGGAGAGGGAGGCGGCTCTAAGCCAAAGCAGTCTTTGGAGTTGTCTGTGTAGATAGACCATTGGATGGAGCATGGCCAACATGGACAAAGCTGCCACTGTATCTCTGGGCGTGGCCACTGTAGCAGAGGTTTCCAAGGGTCTTCTGCCTGCCCTGGCCCATTGACCTACCTCCTAACAATTGCTCTTCACCAAGGAACAGCCAGTAGGGGACTACGTGCATAGCCCTGCACCTAGATCTTCCCTGGTGCTGAGTCTTGACAAAAGATAATCCTCCTTCCTATTCTTTCTGGGCTGATGTTATAGGTCAGTAGACTCAACCTGGTAGCATGAGATTCCCTGTCTTCTGTCAGCATAGTCAGCTATCCTTTGCATGACATAAGATGCTCTGTCTCCAATTCCACTCCCAGCACCTCCCTGAGGATATAGTAGCCAAGACAACTTCAGGTATTCAGAGCACCACAAGCAAGAGACATGAGCCTCCCTGTTAGTGGTTCATAAAGACCTCAGGGCCTGCCCTCTCAGTGATAAGTCTCCCCTACCCTATTCTAGTTAGATACTCAGGGATCTTCTCTGCAGCTGTTGCACTTGGCCCCCTAGCCTTCCCAACCAGGCTTCCCAGCTCCTTTCCATGGCTCTTCTGCAAGTGCCTCCAATTCCTCTATGCAGTTTCTACCTCATCCAACAGCCATGGGAGGAGATCAGCTGCCCAGGCAATGATCAAAACAGAAGGCACAGATGCCCTAACAGATTCCTTCAATGACAGTCTCATCAATTCTGCAGATTAAAGTCTTTTACCAGAAAAGAAATTATCTGATTTCCCACTAGTGCGGCCAGGGAGAGCTGCTTTGTCCTTGACAACTCTACTGACTTATTTAACAGGCAGCTCTAGACCCAGTAGAAACTGAAGGAGGATGCTCCACTGTAGGGATGGTTTCAATTCCGTAACTGGAGCAACGTACTCTCCTTGCACCCTGGCTCATCCCCACAAAAGGCATTTCAAAGAACACTTAATCACCTCCTTCCACAAGCCCGGTAAGCCCTAAGGCAAAAAGAAATGCAGCAGACAAGGCCTACAGAAAAAGACTATCTGGTAGGGAGCCTCCACTGCACCAGGATAAAGAAACTGGCTGTTCCCATCACCTCCTAGGAAGCTAAAAGAATTAAGGGGGAGTGTCGAAAAGACAAAAAAAATGAAAAGTTCAAACTTTTGCCTCCTTTGATTTGGACTCCTATTGTTTGGAACCATGATTTGGCTTGAAGCATGAATTTTCAAGATAGAAGACAGCCACAATCAAATATAAGAATGGGGCAAAACAGATTACCCTACCACAAATCTAGGTGACTTTTGGACTATCCACACCACTGTTCATTCCCTTACTATAGCTAATGGAGAGTTTCAGCTAAAATACTTTACACTTTTTATAGCGATAGCATGCAAATTGGATGCACCCCTCATTTATAATAAACACGAATCATATGCCATCTCACAGCCACTTATCCTAGTCTAAAAAAAAAAATCCTCCTGAGATTTTCCACTTTTCAAATCATTCTAAACCACCTTCTGAATTCCTGAGCTCTACAGGAAATGTCTGCCTCAAGGACTAAATTTACCAACTCTTATCTACTCATATCCATACTTAGGGTTCAAGTCTGTCCCAAAGTAGTTCTGTGACCTTTGGCAAATCATTGAACCCTGCTGGTACTCAATCTCCTGTATTCCCATTCAATGAGGGGGTAAGATTAAATGCTAAAGTCCCTTCCAGCTCTAACCCTTTAACCCTTTATGATTCTCCATATATACTTGGTAAGGTATAAACGAAATGTTTATAAAGCACTTAGCACAATACCTGGCTCTTGGAAGTACTCAATAAATACTTGTTGAATGAATGACCTGAAGGGATGCAGAACTGGAAAAGTTGGTCAGATGTCTATCTCTCCTACAAATACTAGCAAGGACATTTCTGCCAATTTGATAACACTAAATAAGTGTCTGCTGCTATCATTCTTCCTGATTAATAAAAAGAGAAAAACCATTATTAGAATCATAGCACTGAAGAATTAGAAGGCATTTCAGAAAATAAGTCCAACCAGAGATCAACCCAAACATGTAAACAGAGAGCTTGTAGATGCAGAGGTACATACCAGATTTGGGTGAACAAAGTCTGAAGCCAGGCCTCCTCCCCTCACTTTAGCTAGTGAGGTATGGGGATGCCAGGGAAAGGATATGTAGTCCATGGGCCACAACTGAACATATAGACTTTGCAAGTCTCAGGAAATTGAGGTAAAGCAAAATTCGATAAATTATGTGTGTGTAGGTAGAGGGGGTGATTTCAGAGTGAACATGGGAGAAAACAGAGCAAAGCACACTTTTACTATCATCCCAAGCACAAACCCCGAGATGCTTCAGGAGTAGCCACAAGCCATGGTGGCCATCTTCCACCAGATTACAGGAGACTGCAGGCCACAGCACTCCCCTCCTCCCTGGGCTCTCAGTCACCATCTGTTTCCCAAGAGGAAACCCGATTGGTGGGAAAGGGAGGGAAGACAGGGAGGGACAGATTCCAAAACCACCAGAGGGAAGATGAAATTGAGATCAAAGTCATAGCAAATCTCATCTGAACAAAGATGATGCTCTCAGGATGTCCACAGTCTCAAGCAGAAGATGTAAGACATCAGTAAAGAGCAGAAACTTAATCATGTGCAGACAAAAAACGTAGGAACTTTATCATAGGGCTGCTCACCGAAGTTTAAGGAGGGGGCCCACCCAACTAGAGCCCCGCTTAAAATGATCCAACTGCAGGACTGGAAGCTGCAGTTTCAAAAACTTGAAAAAGGTTTTATTTCTCAATGCGGGCGACGTGGCCGAACTGCGATGGGCTGGAAGTGAAAAAAAAAAAAAAAAACGGTTTCCGGTTCAGGCTCTATTCTTGAACTATCTTCAAGACTTTGGACATGTCAAACTCTGTCTCTGGATCTGAGTTTACAAATCTGTGAAATAAGCGAGTTAGGTTGGTTGATCCCCTTCCTGCTCTGCGCTGTAAGGCCGCCCGGAGGGTGCGCTCAACCTGAGGAGGACACGGCCCTGCAGGGAGCGGAAAGAGAGCAGGAATCCGGACTCACGACAAGGCCCCGGGACAAGGCCCGACCCTACAAAAAGGGACTAGGATGGAAAGCAAGGGCTGAGGCTTCGCCCTTACCTGCCTCCTGCCGATTCCCCAGTCAGCCAAACCGAACCCGCAGCCTCTACCGCCGCTCACTGCCACTCCCTCCAGGTCGAACCATCATGACCTACCGCCTGCAGCAACAGCCAGCGGAGCCGGACCCGCCGCCAGCCCATCCTCAACTACAGGCGCAGGCGCAAGCGCAGGAGCTGGAAGTTCCGCCTCCGGATTTGTACTGGTGTGACCTGGGAAATGGAGTTTACCCTTGAGGAGTCGCTGCCACAGATCACGTGCTACAACGCACCAATTGGCGCGTTTCTTACTGCGGAACTGCGCCTGGATTTGGCCAATACAAAGTCAGCTTTGTTTTTATCCGGCTTTGGGACGGCGGCTGTCATGGCGCCTCCCGTGAGGTACTGTATACCGGGTAAGTGAGCGGTGCCCGTGCGGAGTCCTGGGTACGGACAGAGGTTGGAAGGCCAACAGCTTCTGGGGCCCTATGGGTGAAGCAGCGTTTTTTCTGCAGGCGAACGTCTGTGTAACTTGGAGGAGGGCAGTCCTGGCAGCGGCACCTACACCCGGCACGGCTACATCTTTTCTTCGCTTGCCGGCTGCCTGACAAAGAGCAGCGAGAACGGCGCGGTGAGTGGGGCGGCTTCCCGTCTCCTCTGTCTGTCTTTTTCTCAAGCTGCCCTTGGCTTCCGATCCTTAGGCACGGGCACTGCGGAGGCGTCTTTAGTGCTTCACCAGTAGAACGGTTTGGCTTCTAAGTTTCGTCCAGCTGTGGTCGCCGCTGTTGTGCACTTAGCCACCACGCACCAGTTACGTTGATCTCGCTTGGTTGTGCTGCTGACACTAGGGGAGGGAGTTGGGCCAAGAGCATCGGTGAACTGAGAGTAACACAGCCCAGCCCAGCCAGCAGAATCTTGTCTGAATATCGTCTACCTTTCCGCTCCTTCCAGCTCCCCTGTCTTCACACGGGCTTCTTTCAGTTTCGCTAATGCGCACACTCTCTCCTGCTGCAGACTCTGTCTGAAGCACGCTCCTCTCTTTAATTCCTCCTTCCTTCAGATAGCCTCTCTAGTGTCACTTTCTCAGAGAAGGCCTTCTGGAAGCAGTTGTCACGAGGAAAGTTTGGTTGTTTGTTTGTTTGCTTGTTTAAAGATGACCGGTAAGGGGATCTTAACCCTTGACTTGGTGTTGTCAGCACCACGCTTACCCATTGAGCTAACCGGCCATGCCGGGGATCTTAACCCTTGACTTGGTGTTGTCAGCACCACGCTTACCCATTGAGCTAACCGGCCATGCCTGTATGGGATCCGAACCTGTGGCCTTGGTGTTATCAGCACCGCACTCTCCCGAGTGAGCCACGGACCGGCCCTTTGTTTGTTTTTTTAAACACTCACAAAGAGCTCTGTTCCTTTCCAAGCACTTTAGCATTTACGAGGGCACTTCCAAAATTCGTGGAAAAATAGAATTAAAAGATAATACGAATCTTTCCATGAACTTTTTGAAGTACTGTCGTAATTATATGATGTTATATATTCCCTATTAAATTGCGTTAAAGCAGGCCCCACCACCATACTTTTGGCGCCTAGCACAAGGTAGATATTTGTTGAATGCATGAGTAATACTGTCCTCCCTAGTTCCAGAGGTTGATACAGGATTACCTCAGGATCAGATAAGCAGGCTCTGAAGGAGCAGTTTAAAGACAGGTAGCATAACAGAAAGAGGATTCAGAATTAGAACACTTTGGTAACTTTGACTAACTAGACCTTGATTCTGGTTTGAGTAAGAAACAAACCCTCTGGCTTTAGGTTCTTCCTCATGTGCAAAATGAGGGGCTTTCTATTCAGTCATTTTGGGGAATGGCCTTAACATTTCTAAGTTTGTTCATTTCATAGATATCTCTTGAGCATTTTTATGTTTCAGGCACAGTGCTGACCTCTGGTGATATAGCAATGAGCCAAATACACTTGGTTTCTGCTGCTGAGGGGCACAGACACAAATCATAAACAAATAAGTGCTCAAATGAGTGTATGGTTACAAATATGATAATTGCTTTGAAAGAGTATTACAGAGTACCACAAGAGCATGCTAACAAGCAAACTCATCCTAGTCAGCGAAAGTGACATTTAAGCTGAATCATCTAAAGGATAAATAAGAGTTGGGTGGGTGGAGAGAGCACAGTTCTGGCAGAAAGAGCAGGATGAACAGAGATCCTGAAGGGGGAAGAATTTAGTGAGTTGAGGAAACTGATAGAAGGCCAGGAGAGCTTAAGCAGAGTGAGCAAGGAAGAGATTGAAAAAAGGTGAGGCCCCAAATATCTGTCTTACACCAACAGCCAATACCATGCTCAAAGAGAAAACTCTATGAGTATTCCCTTAAAATAGAAGGAAACAAGTATGGCCACTATTATACAACATTTATTTGGAAATTCTCATCTGTGTAATAAAATAAGGAATAGAATGAAGCAGTGTAACTTTGGGAGAAAGAGTCAAATTATCCGTAATTACAGACAAGATGGTTGTATACCAAGAAATTCCAGGAGAATAACCAAAAACTTATTAGAACTAATCTAGAATGGTTAGATTATGTTTTCTAGCAGTATTCTTCCTGTGGCCCCTTGATCCTCCTATTTTCTAAAATTTCCAAGGCCCTCTGCTCTGGGCTATAAATGAATCCATAGTCCATCTGCCCTTGTGACTTTGACTCTGTACCAAGGCATTCCGACTTTACTCTCAAACCACAAATACTTTACCCATGGCTTAGCCAGGACATTCGTTTTTTATTGTTCTCTCTATAGCTTCCTGTAGTGTCTGTGATGAGAGAAACAGAGTCCCAATTTCTACCAGATGTGGGAACTATTGTAACCTGTAAGGTAAGTTGGTCCCAACCTCTGTCCTTATGACAGCCATCCAATGCTAAAATCATGATCATTCTAGAACTGCAGTGTTCAATATAGTAGCCACTAGTCACCTACGGCTATTTAAATTTAAATTAAACAGTATTAAAAATTTATTTCCTTAACCATAATAGCCACATTTCAAGCACTCAGTAGCCACTTGTGGCTAGTGGCTGTCATATTGGTCAGCACATCACATTTCTATCATCACAGAATGTTTTACTGCATTTGGCTGGTCTAGAGCTTTCTAGGTTAATGATCACAGCAGTCGAATTCAGGCATGCATAGTTCTTTCGCTGAGCTGGTTTCCTGCATAGGTAGGTTCTACCCTGAGGGAAACAAAGGTCCCAAAGCTGAGACCTTTTTCTGCAGAGGAGCAAAAGACTTTATTCTCCAGTATTTCTGTTACATATTCTCCAGCATTTCTGTTACATTTAAAGGCTTGGGCTGGCCAGTTAGCGCAGTTGGTTAGACAGTGGTGCTGATAACACCAAGGTCCAGGGTTCAAAACCTGTACTGGCCAGCTGCAAAAAAAAAGAAAAAAGAAAGTCTTTTAGGGTATTTCAGGGGAGGTACAAATTAATGCTGTACTTATCAGTAACTATAACATATTGTTACTCCCTGCCCATTCCTCACCCTCTGCCAGCTTAAGTTAATTTGTAGCTCTTAGTTGACCTCCTTATAAATTACTCCAGCAGAAAATCTATGTGTTATTCTGAAAATAACTAGAGAGGCAATGATCCAAATATTATGCAGCAGCTAAAATATAGATATAAATTCCATCCACTAATAGGCCTCTTAGCAAGATCTGTTAAAGTTCTAGATTAGCTATTGTGCCCTGTGTCTATTTTTGTTAGACTTGTGTTCTTTAAAAATCTATACTGTATTATCTCATTTGATTCGCATAATAACCCTATCAGGTAGCCACAGTGGCTCTTATTCCACAGGTATCACTTATACAAAGATACGTAGAAGTATAACTTGTCTTAAATTCTGTACTTAGTAGGGTTGCTTGGACTAAAATCTTAGTAATTTGTAGTTTATTGCTGCCTCCTTGAGATGACAACTGCTAATACTCTGCTGATCCTTTTTCCACAGGTCTCTAGCATCAATTCACGCTTTGCCAAAGTACACATCCTATACGTGGGGTCCACACCACTTAAAAACTCTTTTCGAGGAACCATCCGGTAAGATGTCTCCTTGTCTTAACATTTGCCTCAGCATCTGGAATGAGATTAGGATAGTCAGGGAGACTGAAAATTGTTATGAACAATTACAATTCCTACTTCTGCCTATTTTCCTATCTTCTTTTTTTTTTTTTTGTCTTTTTTCATGACCGGCAACGGGATCGCAACCCTCGGTGTTGCTCCCGCACCTCGCTTAGCCAGTGAGCGGCCGGTCTGTATGTGGGATCCGAACCCTCAGCGGGAGCGCCGCCACACTTCCCAAGCGGCGCACTGTAGCAGTGCGCCACCGGGCCGGCCCTTTCCTATCTTCTTTGATAGATTCTCTTTCCTCTTTGATGATTCTCCCCCAGTAGTACCCAAAGAAAATTTCATATGAGCTAGGACAGAAGGAATATATTAATAAGAGAGGGTTTAAAAATAAAGCAAAAAGAATTGAGCAAAGCTGAAGAGGTTAGTACTATCAGTCAGAATGATTCCTACCAAGCGAAGTAGAAGGTATTTTAGGAAGTACCTTTATCTCTTTAATTTAATATAAATTAAATCCAAAGGGTTATAAGACATCAAAAAGGTTTGTGGGTGAAATAATAAGGGTTTTTTGTGTGTGGATTCTTTGGGAAAGGACAAACAATTCTTGTGAGCCAGGTAATTTAACTTTTGAGGCCATTTCCAGCCTCAGTGTGGTTCTATAGTGCTTCTGTTCACGTTCTCCTGAGGCAGCTAAGTTCTCTTCCTTTCCTGGCAGATCTGATCTGCTTTTCTCTAGTCAAAGGTATTGATAGTGCTGCTCTGTGTGGTCCAAGAATGTAGCTCTTTGTCTGCTAGGAATCTGAGAGAAATTCTTTCTCACAGATAACTAATCTTTCTGTTAATTCTTTTTTTATAGCAAAGAAGATGTCCGAGCAACTGAAAAAGACAAGGTTGTTGGTTGGTTTGGTTTTTCCCCCCTGTGGCTTTAGGACTCTCAGTTCTTTAAAATTATTATCCCAATGACTTTCAAACATCCATGGGAATATGGAGTCCAAGGAAATTTAACACATTCTCTGCTACAAAGTATGGAATCCACCTCACTGTCCCTTTCCTCTCCATACAATTTTTGTTCATTCAGTTGACCAGAGTAGGGCTAGTTTATTCTTTGCATTTGAAGCTGGGTATTTAATCATTGCTGTTTCCTCAGACTTACTCTGGACCCTTTCAGAGCCAACTATAATACCTTTCATATATGTCAGATTCCTGATCAGGTTACTGAATTCAAAATCCTTCATTTAGGGCCGAGCCCGTGGCACACTCGGGAGAGTGCGGCGCTGGGAGCGCAGCAGTGCTCCCGCCGTGGGTTCGGGTCCTATATAGGGATGACCGGTGCGCTCACAGCGCTCACTGGCTGAGCGCGGTGCAGCCAGTCTCAAAAAAAGGACCAAAAAAAAAAAATCCTTCATTTATATGATGCTGTAGGAACAGTAAAAGTTGTTGACTTACTTGCACAATGATGACTTCTCCCTCTGGGATTAGAAAGTAGACTAGCTCTACCAGAGGAATTAATAGTTTCATGGAGACCTGATCTGGAGCTTTCCCTGAACACTCCTGTTCTTTCTTTACAGGTTGAAATTTATAAGAGTTTCCGCCCAGGTGACATTGTCTTGGCCAAAGTGGTATCCTTTATTCCCAGCTGACTTCTGGTCCTTTGTCAAAAGAAGAAATGAAAGTAGAAAAACACCTCCAGTGGCTATGGGAGGGAAGACTTATAACCCCTCATTTTCCTTCACCACTGTTGTGTGACTAGATCTCCCTAGGTGATGCACAGTCCAACTACCTTCTGACCACTGCAGAAAATGAGCTAGGAGTGGTGGTGGCCCACAGTGAATCAGGTGAGTTGGTTCATGCTTCCACATCCTTTTCCCTGGGAGCTATGGCTTAGGATTAATCTGTTGTTTGCTCTGGTTTCCCTGGGAATTTAATTATCTGGGAAGCAAAATGGGTGAAGATACTACTAAGATTAGAATGAGTCTCCATATAAGGATACAGGCTTATTGCATAAGTCAGTAGAATAAGCAAGGATTTTTCTGTATGAGGTGATGTTCACTAGGTAGCTTGGTGACCCTTCAGTTTCATACCCAGCTGAAAAGAGAAGGGTCTCTGGCAGATATTTGGGACCCCAGCTCCAACACCAGCTTTTCTCTTCCAGGTGTCCAGATGGTTCCCATCAGCTGGTGTGAGATGCAGTGCCCTAAGACCCACACTAAAGAATTCCGGAAAGTGGCCCGAGTACAGCCTGAATTCTTGCAGACTTAAGAAGCCATATTTTACCCCATGGAGAGGAGTAAACTGTTTCTGAAAGTACGTGTATGAAAATAACTTGCCATTGTCTTTATTCAAACACCTGGGATCATCCAGCAACCATCTCTAAAACAAATCTGCCAAAAACTTATTTTATAGATGGAACATTACTCTTATGAAGCTTTTCATGAATTTTATTCTGTTGAGTGATGAAACTTTTCTTTTGGAGCCACCAGCAAACAAAACTGTGTGATGTTGGAAATAGCCTATTCTTCTTGATGGTTCTTATTAATAGATATTTTTTGCTGTGACAAAGAAAAATTTTTACTAAAAGCATTCATTGTTTCTGTTGTCTGGAGCAGAGAAGAACATCTAAATGGTGTCATGACATTTAGAGCAGGGTTTTGTCTAGTAACACCCATTAACTGATGTGTCAAGTGCTTCCTTGCTCTGAACAAAGCCTGTATTTTTTGTGTTGTGTTTAAAGTAATTGTGCTTTAATTGTATTATTGAATACTTACTATATGCCAGGCACTTTATATACACCCCCTCATTTAGGTACATTATAATTCAGTGGAATTTGTAGGACATATGTGGTGATCCAGGTAGCATATAGTTAGTTCTGAAAAGTATTTGGTAAACACAGTATTACTGATATAGTGGGTACTCCAGGAAATGTTTGTTAAATCTAATAGAGCACTAGCATGTGAGGTGGCCAGGGAAAGATTTGATACGTGACATCAGAACGAATTAGAGAACTTAGATAAGAGAAGTGAAGATATTCAAGGCTGAGAGAGAAGCAGAAGCACAGAAATGCAGAAGCAGAAATGAAGGCATAAGTTTGTGGATGAGGAAGGGATGAGAATTAAGCATGGAGAGGTTGTAGAGGGAATGGGAAGGAAAGATGAATATGTGATGTCACTTCTTGAGATATTGTTCAAGAAGCCCATATCTTTAATGTGTAGTGACAGTGGTTGAGTCAGACCACCTGAGTTTCTATCATCTAGTTTCTAGCCCTGAGCAGGTTAGGTTGAGTTTTATTTTTTAATTGAAAATTTTATTGAGATCACTGTAGGTCCACATGCAGTTTTAAGAAATAATACAGACAGATGCCTTGCACACCTTGCCAGTTTCCCCCAATAGTGCCATTTTGCAAAATTATAGTATAACAACCAGATGTTGATATTGATACTTGAGCAGGTTTTTATCTCTCCGTCTGAATAGTATGACCTCATAGGTGTATTATAAGGAAGAAAGGCATAAAAATGCTCAGTACATGCTAACATTACTGTTGTTATTATATATCAGATTGCCTTCTATCAAACATCTACTAAATGCCAGGTCTTACGCTAGAACTTTGATGTAGGTTGTTTAAGAAGTCACCTATTGATAGTTATTTTTAAACTTTACAATTTTTTCTATTACAAACACTTATCTTTGTGCATGCCTATGATTCTCTTGCAAAATAGAGTCCCAGAAGTGGAATGCTGGGTCAAAGAATATGCACATTTTAAATTTTGAATAGATTCTCCCTTATTGCCTTTCAGATGCTACTAATTAAATCTCTCATCAACAGTGCAAGCCATTTTACTTATGTTTTTTCTGAACTTCACAGTGACCCTGAAAGTAGCAATCGTTTCCATATTTTACAGAGCAGTAAACTAAGGCTTAGAAAAATTCATTTACTTGCCCCAGGTCACATAGCCATCAAGTGGCAGAACAATATTTAAACCCAGGTCTGTCTTGCTGTCAAGCTTACAAGGTTCTTTCCCTTGTGCCATGGTGTCTCCTTTATGCCACGTACTGAACAGAACCTTGGGCATTCAGTAAGAGGCTCTCCATATTAATACTGGTTCATTAATCATGAGTGCTTGTTGGACATCATTCATTTAATAAAAATATATCGAGAGGACTGAGGTCAAGGGTTTGGATCCCCATACCCAGCCAGCCACAAAAAGTAAGTAAATAAATAGAGAGAGAGAACGAGAGCATGAGTGCAACTGGTCTTCCCACCACTGTTCCAGAAACTAATGGAGAAAGCAGTAAATATTACAGAATCCTATCGTTGCAGAGTTTAACATTCTAGTCGGAAAAGATGATAATAAGTCAACAAAGAAATGTTGTAATTTCAGACAGTAATAAAAAAAAAAGAGAAAGAAAAATAAAGTAGAATAAGAGGATAGAAAGTGACTAGGGGGCCTTTTTTGTTTACCCAAGTAGTATAATCTAACCTGGGCTATTATCTAATGCCTTACCACCCTCAGGATATATTATCATTGTGTCTTCTCCCCATCTACTAGGACTAAAGATAACCAAAAATAGAACAAGGCTAGTTTTCACTGTGAACAAATTGTGCCCAGCTAGACTTATTTTCCATCTCAATAGAATTCCTAGCTGTAGTATGTAATGGATTTTAGTAGGGCATCTGATATTTTTATAATTTTGGTCAGAATGGAAAAATGGAGGCAGAGTGACACTAATGTATTTGTGTACATATTCTTCTCTTTCTGAAGAGCTTTTGAAATAACTGTTCCTATCCTATCCTTAGATTAATATTACTCTACATCTTGACAGCACTTGAATTTACAGCAGTCTCTGTTCTGCTGCATACCGGGTTAGATTTTCTCAACCATAACCATCCAATACTGTATTACAAGTTAGATATGTGCCCCTACTAGCCTGAACTCGTTTTAAGGCAAGATTCTGTCTTACTATTTGTCTTTCAATCCCCAGTACCCAGTACTGTGACTAACACATAGCAAGTGCTCAATTTTGGGGGAGGTTCTCATAGCTGACTGAATAGCTGTGCCCAAACGGTGTTAGGGACCATTGAGCAGTGGTGACAGACTGCTAATCTTCAATTGGTTTTAAAGAACAAGGAAGAGGCTGTTCTTTCTGTGCCTTGGAATGGTGGTTTTCAGCCTGGCTTAGGTACACTTCAAAATTGCCTATAAAACTTAAAAAAAAACAATCAGGTGCCTGTGTCCTAGCATTGCCCCAAATCTCGTAGGGTGAACCAGAGCAGGTGTTTGTTTTTAACCTCCATTGGTGATTCTGATGTGCTACTGTGGTTAGGAAGCATTGTCTTGGAGGTAATGTAGTTGTTGGTCTCCTCGTGGTAATGGTAGGTGATACTGGCTTTCTGTTATTTTCCTGCCGTAAGGCAGGAGTTCTAGTCGGGAATCTCAAGTTGCAAGGAACAGAGACTGCTGTAAATTCAAGTGCTGTCAGGATGTAGAGTAATGTTAACCCAAGGATAGGAAACAGATACAGCCTGGCCTCATGAGAACTGGAAAACAGTCAGGACCTAAGACCGTCTCCCTTCCTTGGCCCACACAACCTCATCTCTTCTTTGTTTGGCCTTGGGCTGTACATGGCCAGAAATGAGTTGCTTTGGCCTTTTCAGTCAGCTTCCCACAGATAACAAACAAGCCCCAGTCTCTTACTTACCCAATTATAATTTTTTTTTTTTTTTAAAGATGACCGGTAAGGGGATCTTAACCCTTAACTTGGTGTTGTCAGCACCACGCTCACCCAGTGAGCAAACTGGCCATCCCTATATGGGATCCGATCCCGTGGCCTTGGTGTTATCAGCACCACACTGTCCCGAGTGAGCCGCGGGCCGGCCCCCCCAATTATAAATTTTTGGCAGACAAATCTAATCCCAGCTCATTTTTAGAGCCAGATCGCAAAAGTCATAGACCACCAACAAGCTTATAAATCCTGCTCTTGAATTGGGAGCCCATCTAATCACAGGGAGATGGTGGGCTGTAGTGTCAGAATTTGACTATACTCACTCAGTGGGAATTGTTCCCAGGGAAAGAGTGCAGATTCCCCAACAAGGAGGTAGATGGTGGAGCAGATACCCAAAACATGCTTAGTGCAGAAGGAATAACACTAAACAAAGGAAGTAACCTTATGAAAAGAGTCAAATCTCAAGAAATTACTCTGGATCAAGCAAGTGAGGACAAAGGATTAAGAAGAGGCAAAAGTTAAGCTGCTAAAATCAAACTTGAGAAGGGGAAAGAGGAATAAGAACATCAACTAAGAGGCTACTGGACACCAAGGAGAGCCAGACAAGACCAGGTGGTAAGACCCGATTCACTTGTAGCCACCCAAGTAGAGTCGACAATTACAGATTGAACCAGAAGAATGAACAATAAGATGTATTAGCAGCTGGTGGCTTAAAAAATCATTTTTGGATACACAGCAGGCTCCAGAAATAACAATCACCAGCCGTAGGTAGTGACCATGGAGAGTATTTGTGAGGGCTTTGCCTGGGGAGAGGTCACCAGTTGTTTCTAGGGTTCAGTCCTCTATTTTGTTCACTCAAGAACTTGATGTTACCAGATTCTCCAAAGCAGGTCTGACCCTGGAGAGTGAAACCTAGGACCAAAAAGGCAGCCTAGTAAATAAATATGGTACTGGGAAGTGAGAGTCCCATGGCCCAGTAGGTGGGACTTGTAGGCTAGGTTTGAGCAAGAGTTGGCAGGGCACTTACTTTCCCCTCCTAAGTCTATTCCTTGAGTATTTACTTCCCAGGCCTCACAAACTTAAGAGGAGTCATCTCAATTTGCCACATCTTAGTGCAAATGTCTGCTTGGAGGTAATCCGATTTTGGGAAATTGATGTATTCTACCTAAATTCACAAAAGACTGACTGATAAACCACAGTACACATTTATATTAATTCCTAGTGAGGAATCTCCTTGTTTTAATAACTGTTGATGTTCTATCTAAGACACTCCATCATAGTATCAGGGGACTGTGAGAAAGAATGTGGACCAGGTAGGGCTTTGAAAAAAATAAGAACTTAAGAAAACAAAACATAAGAGTTAGATGGGTTGTGGGTTCTGTCATGTGACCTGTGGTAGAGTCTACTTCTTTCACTGCAGTCTGTGTTTCTAGGGACCAGGAATTTTACCTACAGCTGTCTGTTCTAAACTCTTTCACTTCCACTGTTCATGACAGCATCTCCCTCCATCATTTCACCAATACTGGACTGATACTGGCTAAGCATGTTACAATGCTCAGCTGATGTGGTTACATTTTCAGTTGGCTGCTTTTGCTGACCAATGGGAAAGCACTTTCATTTTAGCAGAAAGCTAGTTTCCATCAAATGACACCGTGGATTATGTGGAGGACGATTTCCTCCAGAGAGCTGATCTCACCTTTGGAGTCATCCTTGTCACTCTTCAGCCACAGGATGGTACTTGCTCACCTGTCACTCTGCATTTGGAATATTGGTCATTTGGACTGTATACCTCTCTTCTGACTGTACTCACTCACTGCCTTGTGGAGCATGAAGGGATGTGTGTCCTTAAATCCTCATTCCCAAGCAGTGGAGTTTGGCCTGGTTGTCAGTTAGGTGACCATTCCTTAGTTAGATGATGGAGCTGGCCAGTGAGATTGAATAGCTCTATCCAGAACTGTTGCTGGGCTAGCCACTGGCCCCTTCAACTCTGTGGAGCCAAAGCCATGGAAAATGGCATCAGGCAATAGGAGTACATCGATTTGCAGTTAGAAGGACCTGAGCTGGAAACGTGCTCTACCACTTATTGCATATGAAACCTTACAAGTTATTTAACCTCTCCCCCTCAGCTGAGCCCATTTCCTCACGTATAAAAACTGGGATAATACTACCTACATTCAGGTAATGTGAAAATAAGAAAAATCTGTATGTTGAATAGCTAGCAAAGTTGGTACTCAAAAAAATTTAAGTCTCCCATGGGCCCCGCCTGCCCTCGTTTCCCACTAGTACATCCCTACTCTGAGTGGCAGTAGAAGGCAGTGAAAGGCAAATCTTGAGCCCCTTTCCCAGATGGAGGACTAAAAGGAGCCAAGAGCCTTAAAGCAGAGGTGGCAGACAACATGGCAAGATAGGAAAGGGTCTTCCTGCAAAGACATATCCTATAGCAGACCTTGTTCTTCTGGTGCTCATCTCTGTGAGGAAGGTAGGATAAAATACTGCTACTGACAGTACTTCCCTGACACCTACAGCTAGAGTTGGGTGACCTGTGAGTAAGCTGATCCAATCTGCCATGGGTGAAGAGCACATGGCCAAACAACATTACTAACTTCAGGGAACTTATTCTATTTTATGGAATGACATGTTTCCTGATCCTAGAACTGCGATAAAGCCAATTGAGATCTTTCTGGGGGGGGGGGGGGGGGGGATTACCAACTTCTGGTGTAAGATTCAGTACAGATTAGAAAAATAAAATCCCACCAGGCCCTTGGAGACTTCAGTTACTAAAGGTTTTCCTAAGGTTATTGTGTAGATCAAATGAAAAACTAAACTTGAAAAGCAAGAATTTAAATTTTAGAATAAGTCCATCCTAACTGGGGTGAGATGGTATCTCAGTGTGGTTTTGATTTGCATTTCCCGGATGCTGGGTGATGTTGAGCATTTTTTCATATGTCTGTTGGCTATGGAGGTTCCTCAAACAATTGCAGATAGATCTACCATGTGACCCAGCTATCCCACTGCTGGGAATATACCCAAAGGAATGGAAATCATCAAGTCGAAGGTATACTTGTTTCCCAATGTTCATTGCAGCACTCTTCACAATAGCCAAGAGCTGGAATCAACCCAAATGTCCATCATCGGATGAGTGGATATGGAAAATGTGGTATATCTACACAATGGAATACTACTCTGCTATAAAAAAGAATGAAATACTGCCATTTGCAACAACATGGATGGACCTAGAGAGAATTACATTAAGTGAAATGAGTCAGGCACAGAAAGAGAAATATCACATGTTCTCACTTATTTGTGGGAGTTAAAAATAAATAAATACACAAACAACCAGGTTTGGGGGGGGGAAGAAGACACAACAATTACAATTCCTTGAAGTTGATACGACAAGCGAACAGAAAGGACATTGTTGGGAGGGAGGTTTCGGTAATGGGCCACAATAATCAACCACATTGTATATTGACAATATAAAATAAAATTTGTAAGAAAAATAAATAAATTTTAGAATAAGGACCTTGATTTAGTTGAACTGATGTCCTTCACCTCAGCTCCAGTACTGAGTAGTGTACTGTTTGGCACGTCCCTCCATACATCTTTTGGCCTGTTTACTCTCCCATAAACTGGTTCTTTCACAGATTCTTGTCAAGATTATAGATAATATATGTAA
The DNA here is from genome assembly GCF_000696425.1 of Galeopterus variegatus. Classification (NCBI taxonomy): domain Eukaryota; kingdom Metazoa; phylum Chordata; class Mammalia; order Dermoptera; family Cynocephalidae; genus Galeopterus; species Galeopterus variegatus. The sequence goes on along the minus strand of NW_007727002.1, from coordinate 207,891 downwards.
TGTCCTTCACCCAACGCCTGACACAGAGGCTCTTCATAAGCTTAATAGATGTAGGGTGTTACTTGCTCCTACTAGAAGGGAAAGGCACCTATGTTTGTTCTTGCTTTATGGGCTTTTTCATATTCCAGTAATCTTTTCAAAGGCCTTAGAGAGAAGGCACATGTGAGCAATGCGCCTTCCCAATTGTGTCTATGATGTAATTACACTCCACTCCACTAAGTTATTTTTTGAAGTTATGTATAATTTCTGAGGATGTTAATTAGTTGACTGGCAGGTATAAAATTTTAGGGAGCAAAATGAAAGGTGTGAATCCAAGTTTACAAATTACTAATAGAAAAGGGTTAAAAGTAAATCTGGCAAAGGCTTTACTTACTCTGAAGAGGGGATAATGGAGTTTCAGATTTGACTTTCCAATCAAGGGATATTCAGTAAACAGCACCACTGAGCAAGAGCTGTAGAGGGGCAACATGATGGAGTGCTCAGCCAGGAAGACCTGCCCACCCCCTACCTCAGTTCTCCAGGCTGAGGTGAAAAACCTAGTGAGACAGGTGGTTTTCTTTTCTTTTTTTTTTTTCTTTTTAAAAGATGACCGGTAAGGGGATCTCAACACTTTGCTTGGTGTTGTCAGCACCACGCTCAGCCAGTGAGCCATCCGGCCATCCCTATATAGGATCCGAACCCGTGGCCTTGGTGTTATCAGCACCGCACTCTACCGAGTGAGCCACGGGCGGCCTGAGACAGGTGGATTTCGACCAGATTGTATAAAGTTGTGACTGGTTGCCCTAAAACTCAATCTGTCACACAAAGACTTGGGTAATAAGAGACATCTCAATTTGAATGCTAAGGTTTCCTCAGACAAGAGGTAATGAACATCACATATGAAAATATTGCACATCACTCCTTTATTACGCTGGAAAAAAGTTTTAGTACAGTTATGCTCAAAATGAATACTGGACCCATGTGGCAGGACCAAGCAACTGGAACATGATTCAGAAATCAGATACAGTCAGACACACTTGGACATGAACAAGAGGCATTTCACTGCCACAAACAAGGCAGGGAAAGGATTCTAAAACACACAGCAGGATGCACTCCTACCTCTTAGAAGTCGAAGAGCTTATCCCATACTGGTGTAAGGAATGGCTTATTTTCTGATGACCACATGTGGGACTATTTCAACCGCCATTAGAAACCCCAGAAGGGTTTTTATTTTGTATTATTTATATTTATATATATATATATTTGTTGTGTGTGAAAGTAAATGCAACACATAAACTTAATTTAGGATTGATGCTAACCTTCTGGAACCAGCTCCTCTGGGGTCAGGGAGGAAACAACTTTTTTTTTTTTTTAAATGATGACCGGTAAGGGGATCTTAACCCTCGACTTGGTGTTGTCAGCACCACGCTCCGATGCTAACCTTCTGGAACCAGCTCCTCTGGGGTCAGGGAGGAAACAACTTTTTTTTTTTTTAAATGATGACCGGTAAGGGGATCTTAACCCTCGACTTGGTGTTGTCAGCACCACGCTCAGCCAGTGAGCGAACCGGCCATCCCTATATGGGATCCGAACCCGTGGCCTTGGTGTTATCAGCACCGCACTCTACCGAGTGAGCCACAGGCCGGCCCAGGAAACAACTTTTTAAAAAAATCACCATGCACGTTATATCTGTCTTCCATGGGAATGACTAGAGCCCCCCAAGACAGTGACCTGACTACAGAAGAGTACAGGACTGGCTCCCGAGAACACATATAGACTCCCTTGCTTCTCCTCACTGGTCATGCCTTACCATAGTTCCTCCCTATCCCTTACTCAAGCACATCCTTAGTAAACAAAGCAGTAGCAGAAACACAAGTTACTACCTCAATGCTCTTGGATAAGAGGAGCCTACCCTCGGCTTAGACTGAGAACCCATGCCCCAGAGGTGCTATCCTGAATAGATTCTATAAAAGGAATGGGTGCAGGAGACAAAATGGCTAAAACGAAAAGGGGAGCCACCAATTCCCCATCTGCAGCTACAAATTAGGGGGCCTACAGATGTGGTCAGTATGATATATGCAGGGGAAAGGTGCAGAGGAAGAGAATGGGCAGGGAGGGTATTCCTTGGAGGGTGTTCTCCATAGTAGTCTGCCTCCTCGCCTTCACTTCTTGGCCTTGCCCTGGGCAGCCACAGCTTCCATGGCTTTACGCACGGTCTCTTCATCCCCCAGGAACTGCATAGGCTTGATGGGCTTCAAGTTCTTGTCTAATTCATAGACAATGGGAATACCAGTTGGCAGGTTCAGCTCCATGATAGCCTCTTCAGAGAGACCTGAAAACACCCACCATGGTCATCCACACAAGATAAAAATCCACATCACCTCAAGACACCCTTTCCTTTTTTTTTTTTGCACCAGGCCAATATGGGGATCTGAACCCATGACCTTGGTATTATGAGGCTGTATTCTAACCAACTGAGTTAACCGGCCAGCCCCAAGATGCCCTTTCTGATCTTTGTAATAGTAGTTCTGACCTGTACAATGGGAGAGCCATCACCCAAGGAATGACCCCCAATACTTATTTCTTAGCCACTAAACTGAAAAGAACGAAAGGGTATACAAGATTATAAGATGAGCTTTGCACAGTGGCGGCAGTATAGCCAATGAGGTTTATCCAAAGCATGATTATTATTAATTAAAAGAAAAAAGATTCTAAGATGGGCTACCAACAAACTTCAGAAAGGTGGCCGGTTAGCTCAATTGGTTAGAGTGTGGTGCTGATAACACCAAGGTCCAGGGGTTGATCCCTCTTACCAGCCAGCCACCAAAAACAGAGAAAGGTATATACCACAAGTATCTCTACACCAAAGTGGGATCTAGAAGCCCACAATTAAAGCAGGACTATACGCATCTCACACATCTTATATAGTCCACCCAGCCTGCCAAAAAATCAGCATGTTTGGGCCTCTAGGCCCTCAGGGGTGAAATAATTTAAGATACAAATTCAGATTTGTGTGAAGTTGTTCTAGGCTGTGACTAAGGAAGATTTTATCAGCAGTTTCAATTGGCAATCCTAGTGCAGAGGTGGGCATCTCAAATTTTAATGTGTATCAAATCACCTGGGGGACAGATGGCAATTCTGAATCAGGTCTGGAGTGGGACCTGACATTCTGCATGTATAACAAGCTCCTAGGCGGTCCAGCCGTCACTGCCCTGAAGACCATGCTTTGAGAAACATGGGGAGAGGAGGGTGTTTTTCTACTAAGTGTCTACACTGTCTCTAAGGCTATTGATATGTCCAGGCCTTTCCTGAAAATTTCCTTTGTACTAAATAAGTCCCTGATTATTAGCAATTCTGCTTTATCCCTCCTTGAGGGCCCCTTTAAAAAATGTACATACCCTCCAGATGTTTGACAATGCCCCGAAGGCTGTTGCCATGGGCTGCAATCAGTACCCGTTTCCCCTCCTTGATCTGGGGAACTATTTCTTCATTCCAAAAGGGCAGAGCTCTGGCAATAGTGTCCTTCAGACTTTCACAGGATGGTAGCTGATCTTCAGTGAGGTCTGCATACCTGCGATCCTAAACAACAACAAAGAAACCCAAGTTCACCAATTATTAGCAGTTGCATCTATTAAATGGCTCCACAATGTATTGAGTCTGCCCATTCCTCATCTCCAAAGGGATTAAGTGATAGGTGAAGGTCTCTCACCAGGGTCTAGAATGCAGCTGAGAGCTTGGGAAAAGAGATAATTATTATCCTGCCACTTCTTCTACCATTACTTACTATCGGCAAGATTTACTGTTCAAAAGAAATATAACTTAGGGGCCGGCCCGTGGCTCACTCGGTAGAGTGCGGTGCTGCTAACACCAAGGCCGCGGGTTCGGATCCTATATAGGGATGGCCGGTTTGCTCACTGGCTGAGCATGGTGCTGACAACACCAAGCCAAGGGTTGAGATCCCCTTACCGGTCATCTTTTAAAAAAAAAAAAAAAAAAATAAAATTTAAAAAAAAAAAAAAAAAAATAAAATTTAAAAAAAAAAAAAAAAAAATAAAATTTAAAAAAAAAAAAAAAAAAATAAAATTTAAAAAAAAAAAAAAAAAAATAAAATTTAAAAAAAAAAAAAAAAAAATAAAATTTAAAAAAAAAAAAAAAAAAATAAAATTTAAAAAAAAAAAAAAAAAAAGAAATATAACTTAGAAAAGAAAAAAAAGCGGGGGCTGGCCAGTGGCTCACTTGGGAGAGTGTGGTGCTGATAACACCAAGTCAAGGGTTAAGATCCCCTTACCGGGTTACCTTTTTAAAACAGAAAAGAAAAAAAATTTAAGCAACAAGGCTCTTCTCAATTCACTTTAATTTGCAGTTAGGAAGGCCCTGAGGCCATGGATGGGTTTTATAAACATAGCAATAGAGATATAATAGCAGAAATAGAAATTCTTCTTAGATAAACAATATAAACTATCAACACTAAATCTTTTAACAAGTGAAGGTCATTCCTTGGAGAACAGATTACAATTAACTGCTTTATCACAAATTAAAAACTGAGAAATTAGACAGATACTAATAAAAGCTACAGAAAAAGAGTGAGGCCCAGATTCTAATGTCCTGATTCTGGGTAGAGTGAGCAAACCTCAGTTTGTCCATACCTTACTGATGTTGCTGTAGAAGGGATGGTCAGGCTCCATCGGAGGTGGTGGGACATCATAGGAGCGCCTCCAGATCTTTACTTGGGCCTCACCATGCTTGGCAGCAGTTTCTGCCTTATTGAGGCCAGTCAGACCCCCATAGTGCCGCTCATTAAGGCGCCAAGTCCTCACTACTGGCAGCCACATCTGGTCAATAGCATCCAGCACTGTCCAGAGGGTCCGGATTGCTCTCTTCTGCACTGAGGTGAAGCAGATATCAAACTCATAGCCAGCATCTGGAAATTAGAAGTTCAAAGTAATAAACTAATCAGGTCTACTCTAAGCCAGAATTTTCTTACATATAAATTTCTTCTACAAGTAGTTCAAATGAAAATTATTTGGCTAAATATCTTATTTTGTATATCCTTGTAAGAAATACAATGTTTATGTTACAGATACACCTCCTAGTGGTTCCCAAATAATTCATCTAACCCAAGGTCTAAATCCACTGTCAACCAACTAACCTGAGATCTGTGCTGCTTATCCTAATCTCCAGAATGTTGTACTTAAGCACATTTCAAAAATTTATTTCTGCTTCAATTCTTCAGATAAAAGAATCCTAAAAACTTGGAATCTCTTCCTAAATAATAATAGCTAACATTTGTAGAGGGCTTACCATCCATCAAGCACTGGACTAAGTACCGTAGATGTTTTATTTAGTCGTCACAACAATCCCGTAACGATACAATCCTTACAACCCATTTTACCAGATGAGGAAAATAAAGACTAGAAGAGTTAAGCACATTATCCAAGGTCACAACAATTATGTAAGAGATTAAAACCCATGCTGTGTGACTCCAAAATCCAGCTGTTAGCCACCATCTCTAGCTACCCCCATTTTCCTAACCCCTAAGAACCCTGGTGTTTGTATTTTAATTAGAATTGTCACTTCTGATAAATACTTACTAGAACTCTTGTCTAGGGAAAATAGGATTTTGAAGTCTCATCAGGATACAGCAAGAGGTCTTAGAGGATGCTAATAAAGTTCAGTTTGTTGCATGAAATTATATTTTCACTATGGAGTGTGGAAATCACATGACAAGCTCTTAATCCATGGTTTCTCTTCACTGCATTCAAAGTGCCAGCCTTTTCCCAGGTACGCTCAGAAGAGTATACCTACTTAAGTCAAGTGGTAAACCAAGTTTAGGAAAAACAACTCACTGAAGAAAGAGCAAAGGCTGAGCACAGTCTGATTGATTGATTGATTATTTATTTATTTATTTATTTATTTATATATATAACTGGTAAGGGGAACTTAACCCTTGACTTGGTATTGTCAGCACCACACTCTCCCAAGTGAGCTAACCGGCCATCCCTGATTCATTTATAAACAAACCTCTCTCCTCCATACACAGTAGTTATTGTGGCAGGGGTAGTAATCAAGACTATGTTGGCCCAACCAATAGGTTACAACAATTCAGTCTTATTTCATGTTTCATGAAAGATTACTCCCCCTCCCACCTTAATGGGAAAAGAACCCTTTCCCTATGTAGTGGGCCAGGAAAACAGTCCTGTTTCCTCTAGGAGGCCACAAGGCCCTCCTCAAAATTCCACACAAACTTTCCTGGTTATTGCTTCATACTGAGATTAGCAACAGTAATTAATAAAATGTGAACTGAATTTTCCTGCCAGTCATTCAACTGAGAAAGAGGCCAATAATAACTATATCAATGGGGGAAGGGAGGATTAACCATCAGGGCAACCCACCACCAGACAGATCTCATCATTGAACCTCAGGACAAGTCCTAGTAGACTCAGTTATTGTCGCCTCCCTGACAGTAAGGAGAGGAATGGCTCCCCAACGAACAGCTGAGTCATTAGGGAGTGAATACCTGTAAGTAAGCCTCAGCACCCAGGCTGAAGAGCTACAGGTTGTTTCACTGCAATTAATTCCACTCGCAATGGAGTATCTCATTTTGGATGCACAAATTGGTCTTCAAGGAGAAAAGCAGTTCCCCTTATGACTCTGAACAGAGAACACTTAAGGATCAAATCATAAAGCCTCTTCCTTTAACTTGGCCATTAAACTAAAGTACGGCCTAGGGGCACTCCCAGGGGTAGGGGTGGGCTGTGTGGTGTGGACTCTATCCTTCACCAGGAGACCCCTCCCTTTCTCTGCAATAGGTTACATGGGAAACTCAGTTCTCACGAGCTTCCTCCTCAAAAGTACAAACCCTACTATCACTTAAGGCACTGATGCATTTAACATACATATCTTAGATCTTTTATATTATTAGATTATTCATAATGGTCTTCATTCAGAGTTTTTGCTTTTAGTCTTTTGTTCTTTAATGTAAGCATCTGTGATGCTCATAATATATAATAAGACTTTAAATCTGATTTTTTACATTTAATGCTAGGAGGGTGGCTGATTAGCCTACTTGGTTAGAGTGTGGTGCTGATAACACCAAGGTCAAAGATTTGGATCCCCATACTGGCCAGGCGCCAAAAATAAATAAATAAATAATGCTACCAACACTTACTTTAAAACTGAAATAGGGTCTTTTATTTTACAGAGATTACAAAGTTAACCATTTGATCAGTCTTAGAAGACGTAGCCAATCTGCTTTGTCCTGGGCTAGTCATCAGCAAACCGCCACAGATTCATACAGTTCTTCCTGCCAGAGAGCTAAAGAAAATGGCCTCCTTTACCGGCACTTTCCCTTTCCTGGCCTCTCCTAAATGGTATGAGGTCACACCGGGCCATCCCAAAGCATTCACCACATCCTCCCCCGCATCTGAATTACATTTCCCAGACTTTCCCAACCTTTGCTTCATTTCAAAAGGATGTACAGTGAAGGCAAGAAGCTAGGTAGAGCGACCTGGGGACCAAAAACGTGTGCCACCTCGACCAGGCATCACTGACTCTTTAGAATGGCTGCTGCTTTGTCCAGAAGTTAGAAGGGAGCAGGGCAGGACCTGTCCTAATCATCAATGGAAGCACCTTTTCGGTCCAGGGACTCTGAATTGTTGGCAGAAGGGAATGCTTCCTTATTGGCATGCCAAAAATCACAGAGCAGACTGAAGCAGGGGGCAAGCCCGGATAGGCGAGCGTTATCTCACTGCCACTTACTTGCTCCTTTGCCCAGCACTCTACCAGTTCCTCTCACCTACCTGTTACTCCAACCAGAACTGGGGCAAAGACACTGGACTCGGAATAAGATGACCTTGGCCCAGTCATCTTCCGATCGTCACTTTTCCCAACTATAAAAGGGGACCTGGGAGGGACTGGAAGGAGGAGAATAAAATGTCTACTTTATGGGATTGTAGAGAAGATAAACTCAAATCCTTCATTCATTCACTCAATTACACGCGTTTTAGACACAGTATTTGTGGAACGCTGCTGAACAGCAAAGCCCTACTCAAGCACGTGGCTTTCTTGATGTCTAGAGGCCAGTTAGGCCCCCAGCGCAGCCTCACTTCCTCCGCTGCTGGGGACGAGCGAGCGTGTGGCCTGCCGCTTCGCTAGGTTCCGCAGCCGCTCTTAAGGAGGCTCGGTTACAGCTCCTGTAAGGCACGGACATTCTCCTCCAGAAGCTCCAGGACTTAAGACTACTGGCCCTGGGGAGGGGACGCTAAAAAGGCCTGGCCGCCACTGTGGCTCCATCCGGGGCAACCCGTCCCCGAATTGTTAGAATTTCGCAAGGCGGTGTCTTGAGGGCAAAGGACTGCGAGACGACCGTGCCGGGTCCTCTTGCTGGTGCGGTCCCTCACGCTGCACTAGGTGACCTTGAGCACGTCGACTCCCCACTCTGCGCCCATTTTCCCACCTGCCAACTAAACTGCTGGAGAGATGCTGCCGGAGGAGTCGGCGCTCTCCGGGGAGGTGCGGATGCGAGAGCCAAGCGGACTCGGACACCCGGGACCTTAGCAGCCCCGCCCGCAGCGCGCCCCGGCCCGCTCCGTACCTCGCAGCGCCTGCCCGCCGCGCTTCGCCTCCTCATGGCCCGCTGGGCTCAGGTCGGCGTCGTACCAGCCGCTGAAGCGGTTCTCCAGGTTCCAGGCGCTCTCGCCGTGCCGGATCAGCACTAGCTTGTAGGCGGCCATGGCGGCGGGATGCGGATGCGGCGCCGAGTAAGCTTAGCGGATATTCCGAAGTCGCAACCCGCCCCCTGGCCGCGCCTGCGCGCTCGTGTCCCACGCCCGCTCCCGCGCACTTTCTCTCCCAAATCTTTCCACTCTCTCGGGACCGCCCTCCGCCCGCCAGCCGCGAGCATGCGCCCCGATCCGGCGCTGCGGCCGCCGAGGGGAGGGGGCGCGGGCCGGAGCGCCAGGGCGCATGCGTTCTCCACCGCCCGCCTCGCGTCCGCCGCGGCCGTCACGGAGCGCACGTAAGCACGCGAAGGCGCGGGGACTGCCGCCCTGTCCCGAGCCGCCGCGCTCTCCTGTTGCTGTCATTCGTAAGCCACTGCGCGCAATGAAATGGCCCGATCTCTTGAGCCGCCCTGGTCACTGTCCCATCCTTACGCAGTGATTCGCACACCTGTGTTCGAATCTTCGGTCTTCCAGTTTATTTGCTTTATCTTTGGGCAGGTCGCGAAATCTCTCTCAGCCTCATCTGTAAAATGGACACAGTAAATACTTAGCTGCTACCTATCTACCTGGAAGGGCTCGGTAAATAGTAGTTGTGACTATTGCTATCTCATTTCAGCAGAACACTGATCGTTTTACTCTGATTTACAGAGGAGGAAACTGACTCTGACTCCGGTGATTCCAAAGCCCTGCTCTTTACCTAACACCGGCTGGTTATCCCGTCTGTCCACTGTCTCTCACACTTTCAAAATCCTTCCTGGATCTCCAACAATGAGGCAAACTCTAGGCCGCTTCAAACATTCCAGAAAGGGCTATTCCACTCCTAGCCCCAATCTGTAGTTTAATTATCTGCTTATCTAGATGGCTTTCTCCTGCCCATGTCACTGTCTCCTGGTTTATTTCAATCTCGCCGCCTGAATGAGCACCAAACACGAGCCAGGCAGGGCTGGAGCCAAGGATGGGTCAAATGTGCTTCCTGCCCTTCACAAAGACATAAGGCAAATAAGACCCGCATGTAAATAGCTAACAACAAAACTTCGCTGTGTGCTATATTTTGACAGAGGTCCTAGAAAAGTTTTAACATGAATGGTAAAACAGCTACTACATGCTAGGCAGTGTTCCAGGTGCTTTACCAACATTAACTCATTTAATCCTCATATCTTTATAATGATTCCCACTTACAGATGAGGAAATTAAAGATGAGGTAATTTGCCCAAAGTTACAGGAACCACGATTCGAGCGTAGGCCAGCTGGCTTCAAGTCTGTATACTTACCTACTGCTCTCTGTGGCCTCCATATTTTTTGTTGCATTTTAGAAATTTGTTGACTTGAAGAGAGGCAAGGATTTGAGAGGCAGAGAAAAGGCACTTCAGGAACAACATGAGCCAAAATGCAAAAGACCAGTTTATAGATAAATTGTCATAATAGCCACTGTTTGTAAGTAAAGAGTTTAGTGTGTCAAGTGTTTTAATGTATTATCTCAACCCTCTACAATTAGTGTAATGTGGGGCTATTATAGCTCCATTCCATAGATGAGGAAACCAAGACCCAGAGAAATAATTTGTGCAAAGTCACAACTAGGAAGTAGAGGAGAAACCAGGGCTGAAACCCAGGCCGTGAATGGCATAGTCTGCACTCTAACTACAGTACTCCACTGCCTCCCTCCTCTGTTGCTGGGAAAAGATGGACTTCAGTGACTGGGGAGATGACTGGGATGAGGTGCAGCCCTAAAAGCTGCAACCAAAACTCACAGGATCCCAGGCCCGCAAAGCTCCAAGAGCCCTCAAAGGGCTCTTGGTTCAAGCCCCTAGGCATAGCTCCCATGGGAGTCTTTCTGAGAAGACTATCTTAGGAAGTTCCCCCTCTGGCCTTCCCTGCTGCTTGATCATCCCAATCTGATGTCCAGACCCCTCCCAGGAGAGTTTTTCCAGCCTTAACCTTGGCTTTTCAGACTGGATTTTTGTCCCTCTACCTTGGCCCTAATCCATGCTCCCAGTCTGACTCCTACCGTGTCCATTTCTGCTCCCTCTGCTCTCAAGAAATTCAGGATTTCTGTGCCCTTGTCTAGTCAGGTCTCCCATTTCTGCAATAAGTAGGAAGTGTGAGTAGGAAGAAGATGCGGTTAGGGCCGGCCTGTGGCTCACTCGAGAGAGTGCGGTGCTGAGAACACCAAGGACACTGGTTCGGATCCTATATAGGGTTGGCCGGCTCGCTCACTGGCTGAGCGTGGTGCTGACAACACCAAGTCAGGGGTTGAAATCCCCTTACCGGTCATCCTTGAAAAAAAAAAAAGGAAGAAGATACGGTTGGAAACACGAGTTCAAATATGTCTCTGTCTCTGGTTAGCCGTGGGACCTAAGATGGATCACTCAATTTGTCATCCTCAGTTTCCCTATCTGTAAACTAGGGCAATAATCATATTCATATCCCCATAAGGCACTGTAGTGAGAAATAAATGAGATTATGGGGCCGGCCTGTGGCTCACTCGGGAGAGTGCGATGCTGACAACGCCAAGGCCACGGGTTTGGATCCCATATAGGGATGGCCTGTGGCTCACTTGGGAGAGCGTGGTGCTGACAACACCAAGTCAAGGGTTAAGATCCCCTTACCAGTCATCTTTAAAAAAAAAATAATAAAAAAATAAATAAATGAGATTATGCATGGGAAGTACTTCGCACTGTGCCTAGCAACTAGTCATAAGTAATAATAAATATATTATTGTTAACATATTAATAATAAGTATTAGCAATGTGATGAAGAAGGCAAAAGAGATTTAATGAGGGCCATCAATTCAGAGGGTGTGATTGTGGAGGTACATGGTAGGGGATGACTTGCCCACTGGGATGGAAACTGGGCAGGTAACTAGGATTCTTTGGGCAGGAAGCCAAGGGAATCTGTGCCACTGGCCTTGGGAAAGAGCTAGAGAATCCTGTTTTATTCCCTTCACCAGCCCCCTCTGCCTCCAAAAGAAATCTCTTATCTCCTTGGAATTCTGACGAACTCTGGTAACTTTTTTTTTTTTTTTTTTTTTTTTAAAGATGACTGGTAAGGGGATCTTAACCCTCAACTTGGTGTTGTCGGCACCACGCTCAGCCAGTGAGCCAACCAGCCATCCACATATGGGATCCGAACCCGGGGCCTCGGTGTTATCAGCACCACACTCTCCCGAGTGAGCTCTTAACCCTTGACTTGGTGTTGTCAGCACCACGCTCACCCAGTGAGCAACCGGCCATCCCTATATGGGATCCGAACCCGTGGCCTTGGTGTTATCAGCACCGTACTCTCCCGAGTGAGCTCTTAACCCTTGACTTGGTGTTGTCAGCACCACGCTCACCCAGTGAGCAACCGGCCATCCCTATATGGGATCCGAACCCGTGGCCTTGGTGTTATCAGCACCGTACTCTCCCGAGTGAGCCACAGGCCGGCCCCGGATCATCAGTTTTTTATGCATGCATTAGACCCACCCAACTACAAATTCCTTGAGGATGGGTACTGCATGTCAACTATTATATACACCCCCACACATGCACATGCACTTAGCATGATGCCTTTGCCCTTGGTAGCCTCCCTGAGTGTCCCTGGGTGTCAGAGTTAGGAGATACCTTGAAAACCCTCCAGTACAAGTCCCCACCTCCTGCCACTCCCAATTCACATTTTACAGATGAGAAAAGTGAGGTGAACAATTCAAAGAGCAGGAAATGAGCAAAAGACCAGATTTATCAGTAAGGAGTCAGAGGTGGTCCATGGGGAAGGACCCCAAAGTTGGGGCCTGCCATGTCAGAAGAGAGAGGCAGTTGCCCAGACAGATCAGATAGGAAGGGGGCCAGAGGGCTATGCCCACTCCCGTGGCAAGGACCCTGAAGTCTTTGCAGCCAGAAGCCAGAATTCCTGGGCAGAGATGGGGATCCATTTAGTGTCTATCACAATGTCTTGAATCTGGGAAGAAGCTTTAAAGCCTATCAAACCAAGGAGGTTTCTTAAATGCCAGTAAAAGAGCAGGAGTAAACCAGTGTGTTTGGCTCACCACTCCTTTTTTTTTTTTTTTTTTTTAATTTATCTCTGCTGAACACAAGACACAAAGACATGTGTCAGGGCTGATTCCTGAGCCTTCTAAAGCACTGGGAGGACACAGGAGAGCATTTACAGGTCCTGAGAATAAAGCAGGTGGCAAGGGCTTTGATCTCAGCTGGGCTCCAGGACACCCAGCATCCTCCCATCCATTTCAGTGAGCATCTGAGGGATCTACTGCACAGCCCCTAGACAGGGCACTGCACTCCTTCTTTGCCCTGTAGGGAGCAACTGAGGCCTTCCTGCTTGGACTGTGGGGGTGGCGGTGAGGGCTCTGTGCCCCATGCCCTCTTAGCAGTCATCCATGGGCCGGGGGCACTCACCAGTCATGAGCTCTAATGAATAAAATCCATACTGGGCCTTCATCTCTATCTGGGGCCTCCAGCCAGCCCCTAAACCCTGAATTCTTAGGACAGAAAGCCTCCCCTTCCAGAGCAGTGTTTAATTCCTCAGGCTCCTGGAAAATTCTCAGGACTTTAACAAGCTTATTGGTTAAGCCGTTACAAAAACTCAGATAAGGATAATCAGGAGTCACGGCCCTATTACCCTTCACTGTCCTTTAGGATAATAGAGGCCTCTCTCAGCCTTCCATTCCTATTTATTTTTTCCCCACAGAAGAATAACTCCCTTATCAACTACTGAACATTCAGTGAAGACCCAGATTTAGAATTAGAGTGGGGCTAGACAACAGTCTTATGACACCACGGTTGCAGGTTCAGATCCCAGTATCGGCCAGCTGCCAAAAAAGAAAAAAAAAAAAAAAAAAGAATTAGAGTGGGGCAAATCAAGTTTTCTGCTGGTGGAAGGAGGGCCCCCAGGACTTCCCATGAGAACACCACATGCCTTTCCTTGTTGAACCATCTTGCAAGCCCATCACCTGAAACTCAGATTTCCCAGCTCAGCTGGTGTGTGAGGAGGAGAGGATTTATGCCTCAGAGAGGGAGTGAGCCCGTACAATGCATCAAGACTCTGAGCTTCTAGGAAAGAAAGCAGTGCTTCATTAAGAGATGAAGCCCATGCTCCAGTCCTCAAAATGCAGTTGCCACCTGAAGGTAATCTGAGCTGGAGCTGGGGCTGCTGGAAAAGAGAGGAGAGTTCTGCTGCAGGTTTGGGGCTTCCTCAAAGACTCCCTTGACAACACCATTTCTGCCTTGACCTCCAAACCCATCTTCAGACTTGAGTGCTTGGCCCAGCTTTAGTATCAACCAGCCCTTCTCTCTGGATTTATAGAATTCATTTGGTCTCTGAGAAGAAATTTACAGGATGTGCACCAGGCCCTCTGACTCCAGGCCCTGTGTGTGAAAACTGTAATGATAAAAATGCTCATAGTGGGGCAGTTGGTTAGAGCACAGTATTGTAACACCAAGGTCAAGGGTTCAGATCCCTGTACCAGCCAGCCACAAAAAAAAAAAAAAGACCCTTTTTACTTAGAAGCACACATGATAGCCCCAGAAAATCATAAAATAACCTAGAATGCTTTTTGTAACCCTTACCCTAGATCCCTGCATGTAAGATGTAACCTATCCCAAATCTGTACATCATGTAGAACCAGCAAAAGAACTGATGAAGTGATTAGGCAGAGCTGTGTATTCTTTCCGTCCTTTGATCTTTCCCCCTTATTGTGATTATAACATGCTAAGCTCTGCTGGACTCCACTGGAGCGAATTTCTCAGGGTGACCTGAACTGTGCGTTTCCCCAGTGGCAGTCATCATATTCGTTGGATAAATCTTATGCTTTATGTGTTCAGTCTCAGTTTCCTTCAGGTCAACACCCCCAAGAGCCATTGCTCAATGGGAGGGAGGCAGGTGGACAGCTTTGGTGAATCTAAAATGGCCACGTTGGGGGGCCGGCCTGTGGCTCACTCGGTAGAGTGCGGTGCTGATAACACCAAGGCCACGGGTTCGGATCCCATATAGGGATGGCCGGTTGCTCACTGGCTGAGCGTGGTGCTGACAACACACCAAGTCGAAGGTTAAGATCCCCTTACCAGTCATCTTTTAAAAAAATAAAATAAAATAAAATAAATGATCCCATATAGGGATGGCCGGTTGCTCACTGGCTGAGCGTGGTGCTGACAACACACCAAGTTGAAGGTTAAGATCCCCTTACCAGTCATCTTTTAAAAAAATAAAATAAAATAAAATAAAATA